>NC_091125.1:110019120-110319120 GCF_040183065.1 Periplaneta americana | reverse complement strand
ACGGAAACAAGCACCGTCTGAACCGAGCTTAAGAGGAAGTCAGAAAATAGGGAAGATTGGAAAATGCTGGATTTGCAGTGAAAGACTGACCTTAGAAAACTATGAATGAATGAATGAACTACTAGCTCATATAACGTCGATGAAATCGTGATTGATGACATGTGGCGAGATGAGGCCGCGGATTTGCCATGGAATTATCTACATTCGCCTTGCCGTAACCAGATAATCAGCCGAAAAGAGAATCAAACCCAACTCTTTAACGCAGCTTCGGATCAGAAGAGAAACTGTCGCCTAGAGATAGTATAGTGAAGTTCTGCTCACCTAGGGAAATCGTGGAAATTTCGCATTCAATCTAGGGCGGGAAAGATAATCTCATTAATTTTGATTAACGCAAGTCTTAATATACTCGAGGGAGAGGAGTGTCCTTTATACTCCGCAGAAGTACGAAAATAAAAAAAAGCCTAGCTCAAGACATCAAAGTCGAAGTAAATGGAACTGAAAGCAAAACTTGTACCCACAGACTAGTCCATTAGTAACACTTCCAGTAACAATGAAGTCAATAGAGAATATATTAGCAATTATCTCAGCAAAAGGCGTAACCACCTTATAAAACGTACAATATATAGTATCAACAAAAGTGATATTAAGGCAGGGGCGAACAAGTCCATTACACTTCTTGACCTACGCCGAGTGACCTTGCACACTGCGGAGTGCGTAAGGTTCGCTGTCGGGCACACACCCAGTTTTAACAGCTCCGTAAGGTCTTGATAATCCAGGTACACTCACGCACAAATTTCACGTAGTGCTCAACACAATCTAGGTGTATGCAACGACTACAGTGCAATATGAACGCTTCACAGAAGCCAATTCATGAGGTCCACTTTCGCTTACGACATGGATTTTTGCCCTATCACAAATGATGTCCTGTGCTGCCTTAGGATCTCAGATGGAGGCCGGAAGTCTTTTTAATTATTTTATTAAAAGAGAACTAAATTTATAACAATAAATCTACAGCCTTTAAGAATGAATCGAGGATTTTGATACCTCTCTTGGGATTTTAAATCCATAAAGGAAGATTGAAATAAAAAACCTTGAATTTAAATGAAATATGTAGTAAACTGTAAAGTTCGAGAGTAGACTCAGACACAAACAAGTACGATACAGGCGTAAATATGAACGTATATACAGCTATTGCAGCCAAAGAAACGACTTCTCACATCTCTAGTGAAGAACGTGGAAGGTGCATGTCCAGAGCACAGTGTTGCATTTAATTCCCCTATTCCGGAGGTAGACAATAGACTGTATCTCCACCTTCAGATAAACAAACATTTGGGTGAGAAGCGGTTCCTACCAGCAGGAATTCTTTGTTCATCTGAAGATGGAAACAAAGCCGATCTTCGAAACGCAGCGATTTCCTTCTTTCATGGAAAAAAAAAAAGTCTCGTATACAACTCCTTTAAATTATTTACCATTTCTTTCTCTCTCATTTAGATCAGTAATAACGTGAGATCCAACGAGCGGCGGAGTTGCCAGCCGTGCACAAAGATCACGAATTTGTGGGAAAATGTGACGGGAGATCCCGCCAGCAGTCAACAGCCCGCTTCAGAGTGCGGATGTATTAGTCGCGTGTTGTGTTTATTGTGGCATTTGTTAGTCAGTGTTTGTGTTTGGCAAATAAAGAAAGAGAAATGGCTTTTACTGTAGCATAAAGAATTTTTATTGCGAAACATTTAGTGAGAAAGAAATATTACAAGAAACTTACAAATTTATTCATAAGTGGAGATCTAAGGGATCTGTGTGTAATAAAAAACCAACGCTGTAAACAAAAAGAATTTACGGACGAAGGGTTAAACACACTTGACTGCGTTTGAAATTGTTCTAAAAATTTGTAAGATCTTTATGCGAAGAAACCGGGTTATCTTATAGCAAGTTGACCTAATTCCATGATTTAAATTATTTCTTAATTATTCATTTCGTATATTACTTAATTATTAATTAAACTCATTGTCTATTATTTCATTGATTTATTAATTTAGTAGAATATTCTATAAATGATAAGTACTCGTATTAAGGCCTAAGGTATTATATAATATGTATAGTACGATTACTTAGCCCTGACAGTCGCCGACAATGTGCGCCTGGGTCAGGCGAGTCCATTAAGTTACGTCAAGGGATGTTCAGGTTAATCTGTCGCCTGGAGTCAGAGCGATTGAATGCCACGCATGCGGTATAGCGTTATGTTTCCAGTACAGTTAAGTTGTACTGCATTTCTTTACCGACCGCTCGCCCTTATCTCTACTTTCGAACTCTCCCCACTACTCCTATTACTTTCCCTCTTTCCCGTCGCTGAGCTGTCAGGACTAAATAATCGGTCTGCACTATCGCAACGAGCAGTGACAAAACAGGGCGGCTGACGACAGAATCCACTTTTCGTTAGATCTCCCTGTAACTCTGAATATGAATATACTGTAATAAAAATAGGGTGAAGGTTGGTAATATTGTGATACGAGTAATAATATTGTGACAGTTATTTTTGAGAATTTATTACAATTTTAGAGTGAGAGAAGGGCCAGTTTTGTGCATAAACTTCTCCACGAACATTGCCTTAATATGTTGACGGAAAAAACCGACCTTCCTCTCGCCCAGTAAAATTGTAATAAATTCTCACAAAGAATTATCACAGTATTACCAACCTTTATCCTGTATCATGTTCTGCGATGGTTATCATTATGCATAGGCCTACACTATTTTGTACACAAAGCAAAGATATAGGCCTCTTTCCCTTGTCAAAAGTTACATTTTATCCACTTCCTCAAAAATCGGAATTTTGACGATTCTTTCCTTATTGGGCGAGACACTTTTTGAACCTCACCGGGCGAGACACTTTTTGAACCACAAAAATCGGCACAATCCCGATTTTTCGGAGACGCATGGCAACCCTACATGAGGAAAATCTTCCTTACAGTCCTAACAAAATCGCGAAGGATTAATAGTTCACGTTCACAACGTAACAAAGAAGACAGGCTGCCAGTGAGCATGTACTTCCGTCCGTAATTCTAAAGGAATTGTAGTTATTATTTCTTTAATCTTCCCCTCACAGAGAAGTTAGTAATATGGACATCTGGTAACTATTACCATGCAGGTCATGGCCATTCCATAGCCGCAATTTGTTTACCCCTAGTCTAGACATCATTAGGGGCAGGAAGACGGACGTGCATCAAGATTATAATCAGCCTATAATTCATGAGGTCAATTATTCAGTGTGTAACAAAACTAAACCTATTCAAATACGCTCAATATAATTAAATTCCCTTCATTACTACAGGTATGAAAACCATCAGCATTAAATTGAATTACGTCGAACGGAGCCATAATTGCACAGTCCATCAATTTCTTTGGCCGCTACGTAAATCACAATCGCTAGGCACATCTCTCACTGTTACACGAAACTCCAGAATTGGAGGTGCAGCACGCTTTGATGCGGTTTTGTCTAGCAGATGGAATTATATATTTCGAACGGCCGTGACCATTCCGATATGAAAGAAATGGAATACAGAGAAGTATCGAATGACGGTCTTTACTGCTTCACTTCCCGTGATGTAACAAGGCTTGCTTAATCTCTATAAAATACTTGTGGGCACTTACGTTGCAATCTGGAATGGCAGAATTCAATTCGCAGTGGAGATAAAGTAAATTTATCACAGTTGTAGACATAAAACACTAAGTACAGAATGATTAATATTCAAAGTAGCTGAACATGTCCTAAAAGATAAATGGCTTTTTAAGGGGAGACTTAATGATGAAAATTTTCCAAAAAAAATTTATTGGCTATTTCACTTCTTTAGAATATATATTTTCATACTCAAAACGGATTTACAGAGTGTTTCCGAGGTAATGTTACAAACTTTCGGGGATGATGGTGAAGGGCACATGTATCAATTTGAGATAAGGAGCCCTGGTCCGGTAATGACCGAGTCGAAAGTTACAAGCAAAAATAGTTCTGTGGAAATGAAATAATTTTATTCCTCTGTACACCTTATTTATGTGTATTTATCTGTACATCTTACACATACTGTATTCATCTGACGTTGTTTACGTTGTCTACTTACAGTATTCCATTCAGTGCGCTGTCTGAGGGGTGGGGACAGGAAACTACACTAAAGCAATGCAGATAGCGTAATGTGTAAAGTTGCAGTGTCCAGTCGATCAGTCTTAGTGAAATGGAGGAGTATACGAGAGCGGAATAAGCAGACCTGATTTTCGAATACGGATGAGCCAATGGGAACAGTAGACAAGCTCATAGATTGTATCGGGGCAAGTACCCACGTAGGAGACATCCGGCCCATACCATTTTTCCACGACTGTTCCAAAAGTTAAGGGAAGGAGGGCACAAGGTATCAAATTACAATTCCATTTCCACATAACTATTTTTGCTTATAACTTTCGACTCAGTCATTTCCGGACCATGGTTCCTAATCTCAAATTGATACATGTGCCCTTCGCCATCATCCCTGAAAGTTTGAAACACCACCTCAGAAACAGCCTGTAGTTCAATTCTGATTACAAATACGTTTATTTTTTTAATTAAGGCTGTAAGGAGGCGTGGCTTTTAAAGAGCTATGAGAATTATATTTTCATCAAAGAATTCTTTTTTACAAATTTCTGATTACAAATCTAGTAAGTTTTTTTTTCTAATTTTAGCTCCTTGAAAGTTACTAGATGAATGTAGTGGAGGAGAATTTTAATTTACATAAATATTCATTTTACTTTCAAATCCATTTTTCCGTAAGTTTGTTTTTCTTTATTCAACACCAACGTTTTTATGCGAAATATTAATCAATCTGAGTGAAATTTTTACTGCAAGTATTTATGAGGTAGTTGCATGTTTCTATGCATTTATTTTGTAAGAAATGCTGCTAGTTTATTTTATTAACTTTTTTTTTCATGAATTATAGGAATGATGACATTTTTTAAATAATAAAAAAGTGAAAGTGAATAAATGAGATATTTCATCAATCAGTGCATAGAAATGTTTCTCTATGTCTTGTGAATGTAGCTCAAAAAAAAAACAAAGCTTAAAAATTGAGCTCTTCTACTAAAAAGTTGGGTTTGAAAAATTTATAAAAAGAACAGACAAAAATAAAAATCAAAAGCCAAAAACATTTGGGAGTTCAAAATTTTGGAGTTTGTTAGACTTTTACATAGTAAACATGCTCTCTAAATTTAATTGAAAAGAAATCATTAGGAAAAAAGTTGAAATTTTTAGAGAAGTGTCCCCTTAAGCAAAATGAATGTAAAGTCAACCTAATAATTTAACAGAAATTAAATTTCGATTCTTTAAGTAATAGTAATCATAAAAAATATAACTAGTGGAGACTTAAATACAGTCCCAAGTAAGCTGGAATTACCAAAATTAAATTTACCTCCAAAAAATATATGGAGAAATAAACAATGCACAAAGCAGAGACGAGTGGAAGAAGTTTGTAGGCGAGAACAAAAATCTTCTGAGCTCTGAAGCAAACGGAAATGAAATGACTACGAGTAATAAAAAATCTGCAGAATCACGATACGTTCTCTTTGTACTTAGTTTAAATACAAGATAAAGTAAAAATATGAGATACAGGTTGATCATTGTACAAAACAGACAAATGTTTACAATGATGACAGATCAGGTCAATGAGCATATTCGACAATGATGATGACGACGACGACAAAGGTGGTAATGGTGGCGATATTGACGAAAAATACTTAATAGTACAAAATAACATTTACATAGTTTTCATAAAGCACAGAGTCTGTCAGATAAATAAAGAGAGACTGAGACGAAAGTGTTTTTCAAAGTTTTAAGTCCTGCGTTTTCCACATATTAAGGTGAAAAAATGCGTCGACACGTGACGTAACCTCATCGTAGCACGACATGAAATTCACAGTACCAGCAATTGCATGATGTGTAAATCAGTTTATAGCTTATAAGAGTTTATGGCTGCTACTTTCATAATTTCATTGGCTAACGATAAATGCCATGACGTAATATTCACGCAGAAAAGCAAAACGAATTTGGCACTCTTGGAGTTCAATAGTATAAAGTTTGGCAAGTTGTCACAATAACATGACACACCTACAACAGTGCTTTTAAAGAAATTTATAAACTGCGCTTCCGCCGGAGCATTAAAATGTTCCAAGAATTTTATGTACAACTTTGCTAATAGCGGGCGACATCGGCTACTGTGTGCCTCCAGAAACGCGGCATCGAAATCATCCTCTGCCCCAGCCCAAGAACAACTTACTACAAAACAGTCCGAGTCCACTTGCTCCTTTCTACTTTTTTGGCTCAGTGTTAGACTACCCATAACACAGTCTTTAGGGAGATTCGATGTTATGAAATAAGCTTACGGTATATGCATTACTACTCTAACTCTGATACCGTCAACATTATACTGTATATCTTTCGGTATTTAGAACGCAGGAAACAAGCGTTAGATGTAACAAGCTTTCACTCTTTTCCAACTATCCCACACTATAGGATTAGGAACCGTAATTCTTGGTACTTGACAATTAAGTGTCTTATATTATATTCAATATAACGCTTTTGGTTATATATATAATATATATATATATATATATATATATATATATATATATATATATATATATATATACTCTGGACATAGTGAACTCGGTTATAGTGAACATTCGGCTATAGTGAATCTAAATCGTTGGTCCCGACCCACATACATTAAAAAGTACATTAATATTTCCGTTTATAGTGAACCCTCGCTTCGGTTATAGTGAACCTTAAAAATTGAAGTTACAAGAGTTACAAATTCTTCAGACCTTCTTGTATAAAATTGAAAGAATTTGTCGAGAACGGTATTCTAAGTTACTTAATTCTTTAGTCAAAGGACAAAGGTAGGATTGGTGATTCCCAGACAATGAGCTGTACTGTAAATCCAGGCAATGCGTGACGACCTTGCCTCACTCCACCGTAAAAAACTTGCCATTCTGTCCTTAGGCACACTACTCTACTGTTATTTCTAATCCTCACCCTCTAAGGGTTGCCTTTTGTTCTCAAAAACATTTCCATTATGACTGATAGCATCCAAACAACGGAAAATAAAATTGCTTTCTTTTATGAAAAGGAGACGGACATTATATCCAGAGCATAAATGAAAGTAAGATTCAGATTGCTTTCAAACTTCATCAACCCCCCCCCCCCAGGTTTCCATTAGGTGACCTGGGAAATTCCAAGGCTGAGTACGCAGTCACACAGTGTTTGTCATTTCTATATGATAAGTCTGTTTCTAGTGTTCGAACAGTGAATGTACCTACTGTATAAAAATGTTGAAGCGTAAAGTGTTTTCTTTGGAAGATAAGGCGAATATTATAAGTAACATTGAACGTGGTCTTTTGCAAGAGGACGTGGGTCAACAGCATAGTTTAAGTAAATCAACTGTAAGTAACAGTATACCTTGTAATCCACTCCACTAATTCAAATATTTTGATTAATGTATGTTTTATTTTCTTGTTCACAATTTCATTAATTCCTATCATGTAAGTTTAGAGGAGCGACACTTCGGATTTAGTGAACCTCGGATCGAAATTTGCAAGTTCGCAGAGGTTCACTATTTCCGAAGTTGACTTTTTTTTCCTGACACATTTATAAGATATTGGCACCACAAAATTACTGTATATACTAAGCAAAGTTTCTACATTGTCCGTACGAAGATATGTGCGGTAGTCAGTATTTCACATAAAAATCACTGTGGTCCTCTACTCTCTACTGGTCCCCCAAAAACCTCTTCGCATCAAAATACAGAGTCCGGTACATAACATATTACAACAAACCATTGAAGAGTACAATATTCTTCTTCAATCTTTGCTACAGTCGAATACAGAAATCGATCTTTTTTCGATAGCCACAGAGGTAATAGAAGTAAGTAGACACAGTATCCTTAGAGAAAGAGAGAGAGAGAAAAAAACAAATATTGGCGTTACAAGTGATTTACAAATTGACTGAAACAAAAGTCACAAACATGAGTTTAACAATTCTAAATAACATTTTGGTGCATAATGGGTAGTTTTTACTACAAAGGGGGTATAATTCACGGTTGCTGACATGATACAAATTCCGCGTCACTGTATTTCGCGAGTTTGTTTTGCTTAAATATAGTATTTTAGGTAGTAGCAGAGTAAAATGTAACAAAGAAAGTAACTGTGAAAAATTTCGCGCGTATCCCTATTACAAAAAATAAAATAAAAAAAAAATACGGTCTCGATTCATGGTCGGCTTACACTCAAAAGGGCGTATATGAGAAAACGCCAATATTTGTAGCAGTAGTAGTAGTAGTAGTAGTAGTAGTAGTAGTAGTAGTAGTAGTAGTAGTAGTAGTAGTAGTAGTAGTCGTCGTCGTAGTAGTAGTGGGGGTGGTGGTGGTAATGGTATAATTCTTGGTAAAATTTCTCATCTATCTTAGACGAGAGGATGAATTTTGGCTGCTATCTGGATTAATCTTGCTCAGGATGGGAACCGATTGGGGGGGGGGCTTATGTGAAGGCGGCAATGAACCTCTGGGTTCTTTAAAAGCCATAACTACGTAAGTATGCTTTAGAGTAGATTTTATACTGTACACTACTTGAAAAATAATTCAAGTTTTGATTCGATAGTAAAATTCGTGAAACTCTCATATCTTTATGTTTCTTAAAAAATAATCTGCCGTTGAGTAACCTGTTTATGATTCTGGTTCAAGAATTTTTCGCATGAATTGGTCATTAAAATATAAATATAAGTTCGTCGATCGAATTTTGTGATAGCTTGCTTGTAAACAGATATGTAGTCGCCAGATTCTCATCGAATGACTGTTCCCTGAAAACGTATAGATATCAAGAGTTTTAACAAGTCAACGAAGGGATATAAATGAGTAAAAACCCTAATAACATGCTGAAGAACGATTTTAGAGGATTCATTTTGGACATAGTAACTGTTCATACGCGAAGAATTGATGTTAACGTTTCACAACTGATTCATACGGATCACGTGCGATACCAATGCAATGGCTACAAAGAACACAAATGTTCCTAATGACAGCAGAAGTGAGAAAAATATACATGCAGTAAGGACCTAAGAAAAATCGTCTGCAAACTGTGTATGTTGAAAGTACTTTTCTTCTTCTCTTTTTTCCCCTCCAGACATTTACTCTTGTCAGCATTTGGCCTCTTTCGCCCTTCCATGTAATTTACACACTACACAGATAACAGTCAGAGCCCCCACGGAGAGGAATAAACATGACGCCTGGCCTTCATTCAAGACGGTGCAGAACATGACACTGACAACAAACAATCAACGCCCCAAATGGATTCGAACCCATGACCTAAGTATATTCAGTATATTCAGTGTTATACAGTCAGAGCACACAACACAGTGCAATTGACAAAGTCAATAATAAAAAGTAAACAACAAAACGATAAAATTAATTTTAAAAACTTCAACAACGTTGACATTAAAGAACTCATTAATTTCATAAAATGGTTTGTTGATTAACCAACCAGAGACAAGTATGTTAAAAGACTTCCTTTCCAGATTAAAAGATATCTCGGAAATTTATTATTTGCAATTTTTAAAGACATAATAAAATAATTATTCATTGTTTAATTAGCCTACACTTAGGTATGTCAAAAAGATCACGGTTTCTGGTGTTGTATATATGAATATTATTCCTATGTATCAACATTTGTTAATTTTTTTTGACGAAATTTAGGGCTTGATAAATATACAGTGATGTTACAGTCATAATTTTTTCATTTACAAATAATGGTCTGCAGTGTGCCTTCATTGATGAATTAGTTATAATTCTAATAACTTTTTTTTGTGACATAATAGTACATTATACAACGAGCCTATAATGATAGTAATTAAGAAGCGAATATGGATGTTTATGAAACGAGCGCAAGCGAGTTTCATAATTTTCATACGAGTTTCTTAATTACCATTATATGCGAGTTTCATACGACTTTTTATGCTCGACCATATTTCTAACTTGAAATTACAGTATTCAGATGTATACATTTTATTTGTATCTGACAAGATCGGAAGTGACCTTGTTCTAGGTCGTGAATTGTGAGATGTGCGCAGACGCGAAAGTATTGATTTTTTCCGAGAAACAATAATGTCATTGACCTTGTGTAATCCCGTTAAACTTGGTATAACTTTGATTATTGAATTCGACATTGAAAAACGAGATGACAAATTGAATTTATTTGAATATTATTTACAATTAACGCTAATTATTATAGTAACAGAACATAACCTTCTACGACAGTATTGGATTTCCAGCCTCCGTGACTTTTCGCTAATTCTCTTTCGATTGCATATCCGAGAATAATCGATACTTGCGGTTTTATAACGGTACAAAGCTGACTCGTTATTGGCTGAACACCTGTAAGCTGAGTTGTCATTGGCTGAAAACACCTGAACTTTAATGAGTAGGTGTACTTTAATGACATGCATTAAAGGACTGCTACCAGGTGTATAATGACTACATTTCGGCATGGTCGAGCATAAATATCTTATTAGTATGAGAACTATTATCCCATAAAAGTAGTCCATAAGAAAGTATACTATGAAAATAAGAAAAGTAGACAACTCTAGTGGTAATTCTTCGGAACATATATTTTCAAATTTCGCAGAAGAAATATTACTCTTCACAATTTTTTACAAACAGAATCAACATGGTCTGCCCAAGTAATTGTGCTGTCCACAGTAATACCAAGAAGTTTAAAATTATTATTTTCCATGACTGTACTACTAAACAACAAAGATGCAGTTTTACTTTTATTAAAAAAAATTATTAGAACTAAACTATTTCTTTGCTGTATTAAAAACGGAATTACTAAGAATTTTCAATTCATTAATATCACTATGATTTGTCAAGAAAGTGGCGTCATCAGCGAATACCACAGAATAAGCAGAGACATTGCACTTCAAATCATTAACCATTATTAAAAATAAGATAGGACCCAACACTGATCCTTGAGGCAACCCATATTTTACATTCATGATCTTAGATTTATTGCCATCAATGAAGAGACACTGCTGACGGTTACTAAAATAAGACACAAATAATTTTAATTCATTGCCTCTAATACCATAATATTGTAATTTTTCTAATATAACATCATGTGAAACACAGTCGAAAGCCTTAATTAAATAAAAAAATGTAGCAGAACTAAATTTATGGTCCTCAAGACCTTCTAAAATATAACTAATAAAACTAATAACAGCTTTGGTTGTATTAGAATTGGAAGTCTCATGCAACGTGTCTATGCTTTAACACAGCATGCACCACAACCTTTGGGATGAAGTATGGTGATACACGTTTCTTGTATTAACCCGTAAGAGGCACCGATCGCCCGTGTCCCCACTTCTCGTCGCGTTCTCACATCAGTATACTACTAATAAAATGTTAAAAAGAGTATTAATTTTCGTCTGTTGCTGAACTGCACTTGGCCACGTGTTGTGTTTAGTCAACTGTCAGGTTTGAACCTCATAAGTAACACCAATAAGGCATCACTCATGAGGCAACTAGGCCAGGAGATGATGCATACATCGCCGATTAGCTACATATTCCACTAATCAGACTTCAGATGCCTACAAACAATTTATTGTTCTTCCTCTGACACATGTGTTGACCACGAGGGTTAAATTGATGTAATAAAAGATTCCTTGTTGATACTTCATAACCATTTATACTTTTCTAATTAATATTTTTAACTATTGTTGTTTACGTAATATTTGATATTATTTCATATTGTTTATGTCCCTTTCGATAAACTAAAAGTTTTAAATGTATGAATATATTATGATCAATAGACTAAGGAAATAAACTATGAGTGATAATATGACTCGAACATTAAAAAATTAATTAAACTGTTGCGAAGCCGTAAAACATAGGGATGAGGAAGTATGTGTCATCTAATAGACGGTAATTTGTTTTAAAGTTCCTAATGAGACACAGTCCACTACTAATACCATCACCTAACAACGATTAGTAGGCCTATTACAGAAAAGTGTGATTTGCTGTGTAAGAAGAGAATTTTGTAATAACTGAAGATGATCCTTATATAACTGTCACACAACCAATTAAATTTTTACACGAGTAGGCTTACTGTTATATCTTCCATTGTAACAAGCTTTATTACAACATGAAAAGCAAATACTGTCACGTAGGGATTGGAATATCCTCAGTCTTTTGTTGGTAACACAATTTCCATTGTGGCAAAACAAATTCATCCTTTTATCCCGCTCAAAACAAATATGCAATAAATGGTATAAACGAATGACCTTATTTGTTTTTCATATTTGTGGAAGGAGTTAGTTTGCTCCCAAGTGGTCACGAATATGTCGACATAAAGCAAACACTGAGTTCCGATTTGTTAACGTTGCTCGTTTTTATGATATTACCGAAAGGGGGAGAACTGTTAATGGACAGGTGTCATACGGTGAAGCAACAGTACCCTATGTAAGCTTATTATGCAGCAAAATTTATCATTTTATATGACTGAGATAAATTGTAAATTTAGTGTAACAATAACATCTAGGTATAATGCAAATGAATTTCATTTCCGGCGAGGAAAGAAATATATTTTCATCACAAAGATTGCGTTATGTCTTGTGTTTGCCATGTGAGTGTCTTCAGTGATAATCTCCTGCAATATTGATCGAGCGATCGATGAATACCGGTAATTCTAAACCTCAGTGTTAATTCTGTTGCACTTAAAAGTGAAATGAACCGGTAGATTCACATTTGGTAATCCATTATTTAATATCTGTTTTCAACTACCAACTACTGAAAACTAAACATATACATTAACAAAGCACAATGGAGAAACAATAAAAAAATTGGCAGGGGAAACATAATATACTTACTCACTTACTTACTTACTTACTTACTTACTTACTGGCTTTTAAGGAACCCGGAGGTTCATTGCCGCCCTCACATAAGCCCGCCATTGGTCCCTATCCTGAGCAAGATTAATCCATTCTCTATCATCATATCCCACCTCCCTCAAATCCATTTTAATATTATCTTCCCATCTACGTCTCGGCCTCCCTAAAGGTCTTTTTACCTCCGGCCTCCCAACTAACATCTCCTTATGCATTTCTGGATTCGCCCATACGTGCTACATGCCCTGCCCATCTCAAACGTCTGGATTTAATGTTCCTAATTATGTCAGGTGAAGAATACAATGCGTGCAGTTCTGTGTTGTGTAACTTTCTCCATTCTCCTGTAACTTCATCCCTCTTAGCCCCAAATATTTTCCTAAGCACCTTATTCTCAAACACCCTTAATCTATGTTCCTCTCTCAAAGTGAGAGTTCAAGTTTCACAACCATACAGAACAACCGGTAATATAACTCTTTTATAAATTCTAACTTTCAGATTTTTCGACAGCAGACTGGATGATAAAAGTTTCTTAACCGAATAATAACAGGCATTTCCCATATTTATTCTGTGTCTAATTTCTTCCCGAGTATCATTTATATATTTGTTACTGTTGCTCCCAGATATTTGAACTTCTCCACCTCTTCAAAAGAAAAATTTCCAATTTTTATATTTCCATTTCGTACAATATTCTCGTCACGAGACATAATCATATACTTTGTCTTTTCGGGATTCACTTCCAAACCTATCTCTTTACTTGCTTCCAGTACAATTCCCGTGTTTTCCCTAATCGTGTGTGGATTTTCTCCTGACATATTCACGTCATCCGCATAGACAAGCAGCTAATGTATCCCGTTCAATTCCAAACCCTCTCTGTTATCCTGGACTTTCCTAATGGCATACTCTAGAACATAATATACTCGAAGAAAATCCGTTCCAAAGCCATTTCATTCACAAAAGATAGTATATCCGATTTCGAACTCCCATCCTCTTCGGCGAGCAGCCGTCAGCTTTGACACAGGTATGGCTGAACATGCAGCTAGTTCCTGAGAGATATAGCCTATATGCAAGTCCAGAAATAGTGCAGTAGGCCTACTTGAAGTGTACTCGCCAAACTTAGACGACACCGGCTCAGAGGAAATAAGTCAAATAAGTCACATCAACATGCTCTCGATGTTTATGTTATGCAGTTGGCCGCTTCCGATAACTGAATTGCTTTATAACAGCGTTGCCAAACATAGACGGCCTCAGCCCTAGTAGAGAGGCCAGCTTATCTTGCCGCAAGAGATAACTACTAACTTCTCTGTTAAAAAACATCGTACGTGCCTCAGCCCAGCGCCTGGGCTAATTCAGAGTCGTAATGTGACAACGCTGCATAACTAACAGGCCTGCACCGTATGATTTATGTTTTGGGTAAGGCACGAGTTAAGGCTGGTTCACAATAAACCGGAAACGAGAATCGAGAGGAAAACGAAAACGGTAAAATTGTTAAAATGTGTACATTTAAATATGAGCATTCACAATTAACGAAAAGCTTGCCGGAACCCGGGATCGGGAACGGAGAGTTGGCCAAGTTTCAACTTCGGCGTTCACGTTTCCGATCACAGCCCACTAGATTCATTCTACTGCCATCTAAAAGCTATTTCGTCGTCGTATATTTTGTAGCAAGAAGACCGTGACATAACCTATGCATTATTTTGTTCTGTACTTTGCATCATGTAGCAAGTTTTATTTGATGAGATTCTAATATTCAGTGCTGAGGAAAATCCTCACGTTTACGATAAGCGACGCGCCTCGTATAAAGATGAGAAATAGCTGCATCTTTGAACACCGATCGTAAGTGAATCATATTTTATTACTGTATTGGTTGTATTATACACTACATATTCATGCTTCAATTTCAATAACTACTGTTGTGTTCATTTTTGTTCTATTACAAATGTTTCTTCTCTAATTATTTTACGTCATGGTAGACTTAAAATAGGTTGTGATAATAAAGATGCATGGGCATATTTATAGTACCGTACCTAATGAAATGTTTCAGTTGAAATTTCGAAGTTGGTTAACCTGTGTTTATGTTGGCTGCCTTGTACTCATGAAAGAACGCCATTGATCAATTATACACAAATAACATCAGAATGCGTAATATCGACTTTACATATCGTTATTGACATGCATATCGATATGCATAGTCGTCTACGTTCTCGGTTTATTGTGAATCAAAAATTTTCATATTCACGTCCTCTGCTTCTCGTTTTCATTCTGGTTCTCGTTCCCGGTTTATTGTGAACCAGCCTTTAGCAAAGTGGTGTGAGTGAGGTCGTCTAAGCATGGCGAAAACAATAAACCTGCCGTGCTACACGCAAAGACGTAGTTCTACGTGAAAATATTTTCAACATCAACCTAACAATTTGGTGTGCGTTTTATTAAATTATGCCTATTTTGTAAAAGAAAAAAAAATCAGACAGCTTACTGGAAATATTGCAACGGTGCATAGTGATGAAGACGTGATGCAGTTGTTATGACAATAGGCATGTGCTTCTTCTGTAATAACGTTTAACGTCAGCAAGTATCGTTTTCCGTTCTTAAACAAACTGCATATGCAGTAACAACGGAAATAGCAGGAACGATGGCCAAATGACGAACTGTAGCACACACGTGCGGCAATAGCGACTTGTGTCATTACCATTACGAGTGGTAATGAGAATCGAGGAAGCGAATCTTGCGGAGACCTGCGACTCGGTGCCACGTGCTCGGGCCAAGAAACGACACGCGGCACGTTTGTACGCCAGTGGCGGAACATCGACTCAGCAGTGGCGGTTTCCTATTACATGATGGAGAAGAAGCCCTACTGTTTAACAGCATAAAAAACTAAAAATTAATTTTATATCATAAATATGGAGGAGAAAATTATAGTACCGTGATGCTACAAAAGAAAATTCATAGATTTTCTTGGGAAATACACATTTTTAGCACTTTTGACAATGAAGAAATTGTTTTGGCAAACTATCTACAAATGAATTGCGAATTTACCCAACATTATCAGATCAATATAGGCCTACCTTCGAAAAGCTCAATGTTAGAGTGCGGGATTATTATTCCGTGAACTCGGAGTGGATCCTCAGTGGCGATATTTACGATGAACAAGATCTTAAGGTGACGGTTTTCTCAGGATTGTATGTTTTTCTCAACATTACAGATTACATTCCATCAACCCTCATTATTTCATCTCACTCTTTTCAGTTTTCGGTTATAGTACACATGGTGATTCACAAGGATTTACCGTCACTTACGCAGCTTATTTTCGAAGACATTCTGAGCAAAAAATGCCATATAAACATTTGTCCTAATCTCAATATTTTCAGAGTTACACTAATTTGAAGTTGTTAATAAAATACCTTTTTTATTTAGTTTTAAGGGTAAAAACTATATTAAAATAGAAAATGAACTATTCAGAAGTGTCATTTCTTTAATTGGCTAGTGTTCCGAAGCTAAAAATTTGTTGTTAATTGCTTTGTACTAAAAATTGCATAATTCTTACGCACTTATCACAATAGTAATATGCGTTACAAGAGCGGTATGTTGAAGTTTTTATGTTCAAGGAAAAGTTTGAAAAAGCGAAACGTAGTTGAGCTTTTTTAATTTCCGAGAATTGAAAGAAAACATACCGCTCGTGTATCGTACATTATTTTGTGCGAAGATCGTTTATTACATACCTGAAAAAGGAATTTCTAATTAGTTGCAATGAAATCTCCATCTTGGTTTCTGTTCAATGACGGCAAATTTGCAAAACAAAAATATCTATCTTCAACATTGTTGCTTTAAAATGTTTTCTGTGTTTACTATACTCCAGCAGGCCGTGATATACGTCTGTCTTCCCCCCCCCAGTCTATGATGAGTCTGGAATCTTGTTGATTTTTTCACGGCTTCCTTAATGTTACTTGCATCACGAATGCAGTAACATTAGTGGAGTTGTAGAGTTTACTTAATTTTTTCAAATATTTAAAAACAATAATTAACAGTGCAATTTAGGTGAAACTACAGTGGTAAGTTTCCAATTTATAATTATTACTATATTGAACGTCTCTAAAAATAATATGTTAGAAGCCTAAAGCAGTAAAATGAATATGTCACTTAAGCGGTAAGAAGAGGGAAATTGTTATGTGTGTTAGGTTGGGAATACTGAATGTGGAATTTTAGACTTTCCGCGGATTGGTTTTGTGCGGAAACCAAGCAAATACGCACGATCTCGCACAAAAATTGTTACAAATCACACGAATTTAGGAACTTGATTCTTTACAGTTTGATTGTGCATCCTAATGTACAGTCTTAAAGAATTTATAAGAGTGGCTTGATTTGTAACAATTGTTGTGATCAGTGCGTAAGAATATGTAATTTTGTAGTTACAAATCGAAAAAAAAAAAATTATGTACGAAGAAACTATGGAATTCACAACACATTTTACCTTCAGAATATTAGCTAATTACAGAAATGATACTCCTGAATAGTTCATTATTTATCTGTAATATTCTTTTACCATTAAAACTCAAGAATGATGGTATTTTACAAACAACTTCAAATTAATGTAATTCTGAAAATATTGAGATTAAGACAAATGTTGATATTATTTTTTTTCTCAGAATGTCTTCGGAAATAAGCTCCATAAGGGATGGTAAATCCTCGTGAATCACCCTGTATGTGCTTCATATAAAGAACACACATAAAGCAGCGATTTATTAACAAATGTTGTTCTTAATTTTGTCTTCACAACGCGAAGTAACAAGTGAAATGGTAGGGGCCATATGTTTGTACGAAAATGGGAAACGAATGTTACTCAACCTACTTGATCAATTATGAACGCAACCGCTAGGAGCAAGAAATAAGATAAGTATAATTCCTATCGGTAGATTTTCAGCCGACAGGTGATAATACTGAACCTAAAAATACTACTCATATTAGAAGCGGTTCTATTACTAAAATATTACACGTGTATGAACTTCCACCCGAGATTTCGCAATACTCTAATCGTACAATATTGCAATTACGAGAATTTCTTGCAGCAATGTGATTTAATCTATCGCTTCTAATCACGCACATGATCACAGAATCAATTATAGCCTACACAATGCTAGGTGATTAATTTCTTAAGTAAGTGGGTCAGTGAGTCTTCTGCTATAATCAGTGTTTACCTATATAATTCATTATATTCGGAACTGATTACTATAATCGAAATCTGAATTTGGTTTCCAAGTGTTACACAAGACGACATGTACATTTTTCGAGCAACATTTTACTAAAGGTTTGATACCAAATGAGCAACACGAATAATAGAAAAATTTGTCTAACCAAAAATATGAATTACCCAACAAATTTAATTTATACAGATTTTAAAGTATTAACTATTGAAGAAATTTATAAATATAGTTTCCTAACTTACTACCACAGAAATCAAATAAAACATAAATCTAATACACATGAATATCGTACTAGAAGGCGAAAGTCTACTTTCCTATTAATTGAGCTTCAATGTCATACACAAGCAGCTCTTAAACATGGTGCTAGTTTCGGCCCAAGACTTTATAATAAAATTAATTTTCCAAATTTGAAATATTTAAAAATTGAAACTTTTAAAAAAGAAATTTATAAAACTATTCATTATATATAATATTAACAATTGTCTGCATTTTTTTACCTTTTATTTCTGTCGACTATATTCATTTTTTATTGAATATCACTGGCTTCTATCTGATTGTCAATTTATATTAAATGTGTTTTTTCTCTCTTTTTATCTTTCTTCTTCTTCTTCTTTTTTGCTCTTGTGTGTTATTTTTACTGGTTTGAATTAAGTTATTTACTGTATTTAGTAAACTGTCCTTGCCAATTTTAGTTAACTTATATTATTGGGTAAGACCACACCGTACACGAGCCTGGATCATACGGAAGTGGCTAAAACATTTTTGTTTTATAATTTTAATCTGTACTCACTAGCTAGTTAAATAAATAAATAAAAAAGTATGTGTAATCATCAATTTAGTTTTGGTCATCATCGTAAAAAGACAAAACTGAAAGTTTCTGCTTCTCTCGACCTCTCTTCTGTGGTTACAATTTGAATTTAGACACGTATTTAATTTTATACAGGGTGATCAAGTGACTATGTTACAAATTCTTAGGGATGATAATGGATAAAATTATGAACAACTTTTATATAGGAACCTATTATGTCCGGAAACATTCTGTTTGGTAGTTACAAGCCTAGATATGTTAGTCCGTGTAACCAGCTAGAATCGAACTCAAGGCCGTCCTTTTGAAGTTTTGTTACAGACAACCCGTTCCTGGAAAAGTTGGTGATTTCTCATAAACATGGTATAAGCTAGTTGGCATCGTAAATGATATTTTGAGTGATTAAATCTTGCAACTTTCCTCGCAACTTGCTGATACGTATTTCATTTATAGAAGAGCAAAAGGCAATGGAAGGAAAGTTGCAAGGTATAATCAGTCAAAATATAATTTACGATGCCAACTAGATTATGCCATGTTTATGAGAAATCGCCAACGTTTCCAGGAACAAGTTGTCTGCAACAAAACTTCAAAAGGATGGTCTTGAGTTCGATTCTAGCTCGTTGTACTGACTATATGAAAGTTGTTCATAACTGTCTCCTCTATCATCCTAAGAGTTTGTAACATAGTCACTGAATCACCCTATATACTATCGTGGAGAACAAATGAATCGGTTTTTTGAGAAACCCCATATGTTAAATTTTAAGAAAATTGAATTTATTGCTAATTCCTGTTCTATAGGGAAATATATACCGTTTTGTAGCGAAATACCAGAGGTCAAACGACATTTTTGTTGTGACACGTGCGCTTGAAAATTAGGTTTCGTGTAGAATGCCCATTAAGTCAGTGACAAGGCTGACAGAGTATGAACAAAACTATAGCCTAAGCTGCTGTTTTTGATAAATTAATTATTTTGTATCTGAATTTTGGATTTGTTAGAAGAAAAATGTTGTTGTGTTTTGTGTAATGTATTATTGTATTAGATTATTTCATGCAGAACTTTATTATTTATGTCCTTAGTGACATTTCATACAGTTTAGAGTAAAATTTGTTCACACAAAGCAAAAATTATTAAATCAGCTTCTAAATACCGGTTTTGAGAATCAAATTCGTATTATTTTTTAAGCAATTTTCAATTATTTCATGAAATAAAACGATTTTTTTTGTTAATTCATTACCAGATTTTAAGAAACGCCATAAGTCAAACATTTTCAAACATGAATATTGAGTCATAGCACTGGAAGGAATGGCGAACGGGAGAAGAGTTCAAGGCAGATATCAGATGATAGACGACATGGATCATATGCGGAGACAAAAAGAAAATAAGAAAGATTGGAGAAAGCTAGATTTTGCAGTGAAAGACCTGCCCTTGGGCAGAACACTAAATGAAATGAATGAATGAATTCTATTTACAAAATATTATTTTGCACACAAAAATATTGGTTATGTTTTTACCAACATTTCCCATTTTAAATATTCCAATTCATAACTCATGCATAACTTTTAAGCAGTTTTTTTGTATTTCCCCAAAACTTTGTATTTTGTGAAACGCTTCTAGAAAAACCGATTCATAATGTAATTACACAAATTATTCTTCTTTGCCATAAAGCAATTTACGTTCGACTTCAGATATATATATATATACACAAATAAAATATTCATCCATCCATCCATCCATCCACCCATCCACCCATCCACCCATCCACCCATCCATCCATCCACCCATCTGTCTGTCTGTCTGTCTGTCTGTCTGTCTGTCTGTCTGTCTGTCTGTCTGTCTGTCTGTCTGTCTGTCTGTCTGTCTGTCTGTCTATCTATCTATCTATCTATCTATCTATCTATCTATCTATCTATCTATCTATCTATCTATCTATCTATCTATCTATCTATCTATCTATCTATCTATCTATCTATCTATCTATCTATCTATCTATCTATCTATCTATCTCTCTGTCTGTCTGTCTGTCTGTCTGTCTGTCTGTCTGTCTGTCTATCTGTCTGTCTATCTATCTATCTATCTATCTACCTACCTTCCTACCTACTGTACCTACCTACCTATCTATCTATCTATTTATTTATTTCGATTTCTGCATATATGAAAAGATTTAATAAGAGAAACTGGAAAACTAAATTTAGAAAGTGCACTGAAAAGATTGATACTGAAACGAAACAACTGTCCTAGGAGTCCATACTAGTATAATTTATAACTCACGTTTAATGACGACCAGGTGTCATAAGGAAGCATTATAAAAGCGATAAAGTAACACCACCGCTCACCTGAAAAGAGAAGACACATTTTTTAGATTTATATATACGATTATACAGTATTACTAAAATAAACTTGAGTAATAGGAAAACTATAATTAAAAGTACTGAAAACAAATTCCTTCCTATTTGAAATGTTATTTTCCGAAATAATTACATGCAAAAATAAGAACATTAAAATGCACATATATTCCTGTACAGGTCCATCTAAGGTTTATTTACAAACGTTATCCCTTACAAGGATGCAAAAGCCAGATTTGAAGAGGATAATGAAGTGCAGAGTAACTCCATTCTGACTCATTATGCGGATGAGTTAAAAATATTTTAAACTATTATTCTACTAGCTTAACAAAAACTATGCACAGCACGAAGATGAGAGAAAAATAGAGTGTAAACAACTCATTGCTACTACTAATACAAACATATTCTAAGCTATTTTCAGCGTAACTAGATTAAAATCATACTATGCCCATGAAATCGAGCAAAAAGTTCAAGATGCAACATTGTTCCTCTTTACCAAATAGGCGAACTGTTTGGAAAATCACATTTAAAGGCAACAGCATAAAACGCAGTTTACGTATTTCTTAGAGATGGAATGTGTCGTGGAAATAGAAGATTTTTTTTTTCGCCACACGATTAGTTGTATTTTTATGTACCTGTGTTATTCCGTTATTCGTAATTTCCAACAACATATGGAACTTTTTATTTTTAACTATATGCCTGTGCCTCTATTTGAAAAACTTCAACATCATTTAACAATTTTTTATAACCTATCGGTCATTTATCGCACTCTACATGTCAAAAAAAAAACTTCATTTTATAAATACCTGGTGAAATATTTCGTGTTTCCATTACCACTTCAATTTTTTTTTTGTTTCCATCTTGTGCTAAATCTTTTCCGATTTCTTATCTCAGAGGATATCCACTCAAATATTTGCTTAAGCAATAGGTCTATGCTTGGGTACAGTAGGTACAAAAAAAAAACCGGGCCAACCCTTGTAGCTCATTTCAGAGCCTTGTTCACTCCACAGCACGATAGTGGTAACTAATACTTTCGTGGTTCGAATCCTGCCTGTGAAGGAAACTTTTTTTCTTCCTTATTCAAATTTATTCCCAATATTTTTCGATTGCTGGTAAAATTCATGTTTTGGGAATAATAAGTTAATTAAGTAGTAAAATATCGCTGCAATCGAAAAGTACTGGAAATGAATTTGAATAAGGAACAAAAAAAAAAAAAAACAAAAACAAAACAAAACAAAAAAAAATATTTATATATCTTAAAGAAACTATTTCCAAAATTAAATCCTTTGAATAAAATCCAGCCAAAAATGGATAATTTTATTATACACTGGGGTGAATGCTTCAGTTTTTTTTATTGCTCCGTAGTTTTAAGTGTCAAAAAACGTTTCCTTTCCCGGCAGGATTCGAACCACGAAAGTCTTAGTGGCTACTGCTCCGTTAAAAAAAAAAACTACTACTAAAATAAGGTTATAAATAACTCATTCTACATTAGCCTACAAAAATAAATAACTAATACTTTTTAACAATTACATGGAATCCGTAATCAAAATTTTAACATGAATGTTTTTCTCTTTTCAAAGAAAGTCAGCATAGGAACAAAATGCTATTATATTTTTTATTTCGTTAAATTTCTACGAATCATATTTGAGAAGGACTATAATAGCCTACTACGTACTTTTTCACTCTGTATGTAGAGAAACACTATACACCATTTGTTATGGATGGATAAAGTTTATTTCATTTCCCCTCCCCCAATATAAATGCAAAAGCTAAATGAGATGTAAGTCCGAAGAAAAAATAGGTCTGAAGTTAAATGAGGTAATTGCTAATCCATGATGGTTCATGACACATAAATACACAGTTAAAATCATGCTTAGAGACACGAATATTTTGTAACAATGCTTACTACTCATGATTTCAACATTTATGCCGTGTAAGTAACGATCACCAGTTCAACTATACGAACAGAAGCGCTCAGACAGATCAAGATGAAATCAGAAAAAGAAATATCAGTCAGAACACGCGTAAGTCGTTATCCAAATCCCGCAAGCTATCAAGTTAAAGCGTGAGCGCTATGAGATGGGCAGCCCTGCAGAATCCAGCAGATGAAAGAGAGTGCTGAGAACACTTGGGGCTGGATCAGACAGGCGGAAAACAGAGCGGCCACAGTGGGGGAGTCTGCAGCACCTGCTGGCCGATCCATCATTCTTCAGAGGCGGCACCCACACTGATCCCTCCCACCCTCCTCGACGTTTATCGACATCTGCGTATACTTACGAACCTTGAATCGTATACACGTTTTCACAGTCTTTTCATACCATAGTGCAGTGGTTCCCAACCTTTTTTGACTGACGACACACGATATCGCGACACACTTATTTTATTTTATTATTATTATTATTATTAATCATAATAACCAGTACTTTTCTTCTGGAGAAAAAGGCGGTGGAACTCTGTGTAGAATATTGTATAGCGGACGGAAAGATGATTATTGTTCACTGCATGGAAATTTTGTCGTTTTTATCCTCGTTTACGTCCAACTAAGACTTTCAAGATCTAAGCTGAAATCAAAGAAAAATTATATTAAAAACACAATTGTTCACACATATTTCGGTTCCATGATGAAAAATGCAATAAAAACGTGCCGGAACGCCGTTTCAGCGCATTCCGCCAGAAAAAAAGCACTGATAACTTCTATGTAGTGTCGGACATCCAGTGTTGTAGACAGGTTGATGTCAACATGCAATCGAATATTCTAAAAGATCAAACAGCAACTTGAATGGCATTAGGGAAAAAAACAAACAAACAAACAAAGATATGTGAAAAAAAAAATTCCAACCTATCTACGCTGGATGTCCGATAAAAGATTTTTATCGTCGTTTTTTGAAAACTCGCCTATTTAAATTAATGTGAAGTCTGCGCTTTGTGGGTTGCACAGAGTTTCTCTTTACGTGGCCTTATGGTGTAAAAACTGAACTGAGAATTGTTGCAGGTGTTCACGTTTCATTGGTACAGACTGTCACAAAATAAAATGTACCATATCAAAGACTTCGTTACGAATAAAAAATGCGTTGAAAAGAGACTTTTAGATGGCATACAATTTATTTTTCAATTCCAAAATTTCGCGACACACTCCATGGAGCTGCGCGACACAACCGGTTGGGAATCCCTGCCATAGTGATTGTTGTTTTTATAGTAGAAACCGTTGCACTTCTCTTAAATAAGAAAACATTTGCATTTTTGCTAACATTATTTAATTATGAAAGTACAATCATATACGTACATCCTGTTGCAAATAACAGGAAAAGACTGACCGGTAGTCACGGCTCTTAAAAATAAGAAGTTCATACCCTAAGCAGGGAAACTTTACGCCATTTATATGTCAGAAATGCACCCTTTGCACTTTTGAAAAGACAATGGCCTCTCCTCTCTCTTTCGAACGTAAATATTCTACAGCAGCTGTTCTCAAAACCTTTTTATTGCTGTAATTCGGATCTACGCGTCTTCTGCTAGACTTCCAATATCCGATAGGAAAAAGTCATTACGTCTATAATAATATCACAGAGCAGGATGACAATGTTTGAGAATTATGCATCGGTTCACGATTCCTACAGACCTACAAGAAAAGACAATTTTCACTTAGATAAATATTTGATCTTTCAAATGCTCGGATAGGCTACATATTAAAGGTATTTTGTTCTATGGAAATGGCTAAGCGCAAGGCCACAAAGCTGAAGATCGCGTGTTCGTTTCCCGAAAGGTCCATGTATTTTTTTCAATCGGCCTAATCCTTCCGACTGCACTATGGCCTTAGGGCCAACTCATCTTCGAACAGAAATGAGAACCAGGGAACTTTCCTTGGAAGTAAAGACGGCTCTATATACCTCTCGCTACGTGTGAGCCTCAAGGATCTTTCCTTTTTTTCCCCACCCCTCAATGAATACCGAAAAAAAAAATGTATTTCATGTTCGCACAAATTTGGTAAGAATGCTGTATTTCATTTTGTAATGTGTGGTTACAGATAAATTTTTGTAAAAGAGGGAACATTCTAACAGTATTAGCAACAAATAATGTGAAAACGTTGCAGATAAAATTTTGAAGTAATTTTCAACAGTAGAGAATAAAATTAATTAATTGACGTACGTACTACATCTCATTTAGCTTTTGCATTTATACTGGGAGAGGGGAAAAGAAATAATCTTTATTCATCCATCGAGAAGATCTTATGACCTTAATCCTGTCAGATTAAATAAATAAATAATGAAATATATAGGCCATTATAATTATCATCAAATGTTAACTGCACGTTTCATTAAATGTTGTACACAATTTCGCGTATTTTAGCAGCCTTCTTGCTTCTATACGAGTATACAGGATGTACTGATGACCAACAGAGTTACTGTACTACATTTTTAATGGGCAAACTATGGGTGGGATATTTATTTGAAACTCCATCTGTTTCCAGTGTCCATTGCTGTGGAGTAACGATTAGCACATCTTACCATAAAGCGAGCGGACCCGGGTTCAAATCCTGGTTGGGGCAAATTACAGGGTTGAGGTTTTTCCGAAGTTTCCCCTCAGCCAACTGAAACAGAATTGCTGGGTAACTTTCGGCGTTGGACCTCGGATTCATTTCGCCACCATAATTCCACTTTCTCTCTTTCATCATCATCTCCGTTTCTTTCCTAGGTTTCGGGCTTGCTCCGATGTATAGTGAGGATCACGTAAGAGCAGTTCCTAAAAGGCTAATTTGTTCGTCTCTTCAGTGTTGCCAACTAATACCAGATATCACCAAAGAGGGTAAAATCACAATGCCATGTACAATAACAGTATTAATAATAATAATAATAATAATAATAATAATAATAATAATAATAATATAGTATTACCTAACAATAACGATGTCTTGCTTATTTACTGATTTACTACATCTCATCTTTATGTTGGGAGGTATTTTCTAAACGGTTCATTCATTTGTGAAAGAGTAGAACTATATTTTCCTCCTGGACCTCCCGCACATTATGGTGGAAAATAGTAGATTAATATGATCTAATATTAAAATGTATTTTGTCTGACAACACGAAATTCATTGCTTTAACTAAACAGTTTACAATTCACGAGACCTAACCTAAAAATATATTTTGTTTCATCACGTGAAATGATTAGTACAAACTCCGAAAACCGAATGCCACTTTGAAATTTATGCTTTTAAGAATACTTACTTATTCCTAATAATTTTGCTATTCTAGTTATAATTGCTGTCTCTGTGCGCATTTCTATCGATCATTCAAGTGTATGTACCACACCATATATTATATTTATTTACACTTATCTGACTATAATCTTGAATTGTAACCACAACGCAATGCAACACATAAAATAACTATTATGAATTAATATAATAAGCTTACTAATATTAATGAATTATTAGTATGTTCGAATTTCACTAGTTTCCAGTAATCGGCTCAGAAATCTAGAACAATCGACAACAGCTGTTCCTGCTGCCAACATAACAATTAGAGAATCACTATTATTTCTCAGTATCGAAATTCGAAACGAAGTTGACAAAAGAAAATTAAACCTTCAAACTAGAAAATCACCATAATCCACTAGCATATATAGTAATCGGGAGAAAATGGTCAGGTTTCACCCTTAGGCTATTAAGTAAGCTGATCCGGAATATAGAGTCGGCTGCGGGCCGCCGCCGTACTTGGACCCCGTGGATATGTGGTCACTCGTTGCTGGTGGTAGCGCTATGCACAGTGGGCCCTCCAATGGTCTCATGGTAACTCGTGGGACAGGAAATGAGGGTTACGTTGAACAGTAAAGGGATCATGTAGGCTGTACGGGAGTTCCATTCCATCCCAGAAAGTACAATGGGTCCACCCGAGCAGCTTGCGTGCGCGGACAGTCCCAGTCCGTGCCCTTCCCTAAAGGGGGAATAATAGATAGTTTTGTTTCCAGCATCTATTACCGCAAAACAAAATGTCGTCTTCTTACCAAACCTGAGCTAGAGAGCAAGGGAAGATATTTTGGAAGGAACAAAAATATTCCTGTAAAACACTTCTTCATTAAATATGAATTTGCATAGCCTATAGAATCAAATTCTTGTAAAACTGTATACCTTAACATTGATTAATACAAACTAAAACGTGTAATGACTTGCCAAGAACATACTAACCTAAGTTTGCACAGTCATGTATTCATCGTTATGGGATCTGGCCTTATGTCAATGAAGCTATCTTTATGTTCTTCTTCGTTCATTGTTTTTTCATCAACAGCACTGTAGTTTGGTCATCGCCGTGTGAGGAAAGCAGGCTAACATCCCAGAAAACAGCACTGGGTCGACAATATAGTGGGAAACCACCTTCACACATTATTTAACAGGATTTCTGTCATGTGGTCAGGATAAGGAAAGAGCATCTCCTGAATCAACCAGCCAAGAAACCCAGCTGTTTCGGAATTGACATTAATCTGCATTTCTCACTCGAAATCGGACATCACGACATGAAGTGCAACAGCCGCCAGAAACTCACAACGAAAGATTTAGTATTTATTTACTGACTAACGAGCATATTTCTATTTTGCGGGATGGGCCGTCGAATGATATTTAAATATTACTTTTTTTTGCATTTTGCTTTCAACTCTCAATTTTTCTTTAAGGAGTGTATTAACTTTATTTCAAAATCCAAAATAAGACGTTCACAAAATTAATGAATAACTATTCCTTTCTGTTCAATAACACTATTTAATTTTCGTTGTAAGGAATTGGATGTTGTATAAATTTCCACGTTGTAGATATTATTTAAAACACTTTATTATCAACGAAGCAGTTCAACCTAACTCCATATAAGATCAGTTATTCGAAGTGAACTAGTTCGGCTATTCCTAAAATCTACGCTCTTAATTATTTAATAAATTAACAAACCATTCACACTAAAGAGACTACTAGGATAGTATAACACAGTTCTAACAATAAACTTCCAAACCAGAATGACTAACAGAAAACCTGTCCCAGCACGTGTAGCGTAGTCCTCACAAAAACTTACTGGAATCAATTTTAGTCCCTCTCGCAAGAAGTTGGGGTGATTACATTGTGATTTTACCCTCTTAGGTGATATCAGGTATTAGTTGGCAACACTGTAGAGACGGCCAAATTATTCTTTTTGGGCCGTATTCATAGACATTCTTAGCGCAGACTTCCGGTGGATGATCAGCGAACTAATTAACGTTTTTTGTATTCATAAACCTGTGTTAGCGATATGATATGATATGATATGATATGATATGATATGATATGATATATGATATGATATGATGATATATGATATGAATCCCGTACAAGCAACCAGTCGAAAGCCGGGGCTAGTTTAGCACGCTCGTAGCGCGGACTAGCGAAATGTCTATGAATAGCACCCTTAGGAACTACACACTCTTACGTGATCCTCACTATGACAGCCGTAGCTGGCCGCCTAGACCGTGGCAGATCATTGAGCTCTTCCTGAAGCCCTCACCCATTTTGCCTTGCGACGAACGGTGCTCTTGTCAACTTGCAGACCTTCCACAGACTTTACACAAACGATTGTCAACATTCACCACTCTTGTTCTTCCGCAACAAGGAATTATACTGTTGTCTGTAACGAGTTTGATACACTCCATTTTGTATTGTTAAAGCACCTTCGCTATCTCTGGCAACATACTGAAACTTTGCGCACTTAAGCAAGAAACTTCAAATAATTAGAACCGACAAATGTCATGTTCCAAACACAAGGTTTTAACATCAGTATAATTTTTACTTACTTACATACGAATGCCTTTTAGAGAACGCAAAAGTTCATTGCCGCTCTCACATAAGCCCGCCATCGGTTCCTATCCTGAGCAAGATTAATACAGTTCCTACCATCATATCCCACCCTCCTCAAATCCATTTTTATATTATCCTCCCATCTATGTAATATCCCTTAGAAATTCAGAACGTATGAATCACTGAAGTATGCCTATAAAATTTTTTCTTCTTTATTTTTAAAAGGTGGCAACCGTAGTGTATATCAAATTATTTTACTTACGTATGTTTGTGTTTTAAACACAAGTTCACGAAAATAAATTATAAACAGTAGTATCATTCGTAACATGCTAAAATGACAAAGGAATTAAATGATCGAAAATCACGTAAAATGTAAAAACAAGTATGTGCCATCTACATGTCACTTTATTTTGGCAGCTTTCAACCACTCTAAAATACAATGACATAGAGGCGGACAGAAAATGCCAAGAAGAGAAGATTAACGTTTCTTTATGAACGATATAAAGTACACAAAATTCGAATTCTGAAACATAATTTTTCTGTATAAAGTACAGTCTGAAATCATACATCAGCTATGTCCGGTGCTGAAAAATTGTCAACTATGTATGAAATTTCCAACTAGCTGCCACTGATCGTATCAACACAAACGAACCGCTGCGGGTCTACGTCATCCCCTCCCGCCCCTTTGTTAAAAGCTGCTATCTTAATATGAAGTGCACAGCCATGTGATAGGGTTGACACAAACCTACTTTCGTAATGTTTGCGTTTAGAAGGCCAATTATCAACAATACTGTACGGGAAAAAGGTAGGGGAGTAGCCCGGCGATCCTGGCCCCCGCTGACAAATGGCCCAGCAATTCAAATCCGGTGCACGCTATTTACAAAGCATTCCATGTATGAGTAAGAATAAATGAACGTACGTACATGAGGCAAAATAACAGAACGATCAACGTATGGAGATTAATATCTGGATGTTTTATTTTAGCTCAGGTACGTTACACAAAGAAACAGAACAGACTATTTTGTCAGATACATTGTAACATTTTAAAAGCTGCTGAAATAAAAGTGAAAACAGAGAAATGATATACATTCATAAGGTGACTTCACAGCATAAGAGCGAAGATGGGTAATGAACTTACAAATGGCTTTTAAGGAACCCAGAGGTTCATTGCCGCCCTCACATACTTGTAAGCCTGCCATTGGTCCCTGTATTGAGCAAGAATAATCCAGTCCATAGCATCATATCCCATCTCCTTCAAATCCATTTTTATATTCGCCCATACGTGTTACACGCCCAGCTCATCTCAAACGTCTGGATTTAATATTCCTAATTATATCAGGTGAAGAATACAATGCGTGCAGTTCTACGTTGTGTAACTTTCTCCATTCTCCTGTAAGTTCATCCCATTTAGCCCAAATTTTTTCCTAAGCACCTTATTCTCGAACACTCAGACTGGTCGTTCCAGAGAATCAGTCCCATTACGAGGCTTATGTTGTGGTTTCGTAACAAGCTGTTTTTTTTTTCCGGTGATGAGTTGTTAGCCCTTCGCCCAACCCCAAAGCTGGAGGACCACCCCTTATCGACTGTCCACGACTGCTTATTCAATATATTCGCAGCTACCATCCATATCTGGAGGCCGTCTCCTCTATCCCCAACCTGAGGACGCACCATGCTGTGGTGATAGGGACTCACCATACATGGGGGTAATGAACACAGTAGGCCTAGTTTATTCTGAAATCAAGAAATAGAGATAGAGAGTCACAGATAAGAATCGTGCTTGATGATGATGATTTTATTTTAGTTGGTTATTTAACGACGCTGTATCAACTACTAGGTTATTTAGCGTCGATGAGATTGGTGATAGCGAGATGATATTTGGCGAGATGAGGCCGAGGATTCGCCAGAGATTACCTTGTATTCACATTACGGTTGGAGAAAACCTCGGAAAAAACCCAACCAGGTAATCAGCCCAAGCGGGGATCGAACCCGCGCCCGAACGCAACTTCAGACCGGCAGGCAAGCGCCTTAACCGACTGAGCCACGCCGGTGGCTATGATGATGATGATGATGATTTACTTCATGATAGGTTCCCAGGCCCGTTCCGACTAAGCAGTCATCTTGTCACAGCAAATGATCGTCAGCGCTCGCTCGCTGAAACGGGTAAAGGGTATGCGGAGCAGTCCCGTGTGCTCCGTCGTGCAGCAGGAAGAGGTAGAGAGCATACCTGCTAGCAGGTGCGAAATGCACTATAGTGCAGTGTGTGCTCCGCGGGTAAGAGACGCTAGCCCCAGGGTGCTCTGTGCTGATGACCGTTGGTCTACAACTTTTGTAAATCTATATTAAAAAAAGTCATTTTTGATATTGTCGCTAAGTGATGTAAATAAGAAATTATATAAACTGAGTTAGTAATGCCATCTTATTCTCTATATGAAGAAGTATTAATTCGACAAGTGAAATAAGTCCATAATAGCCTACATAAATTTACTAACAGAGCGCATTAGAAGTCTGAGCACACAAATTATTTTCGTCTCGCGTTTTGTGCCTAGAGAAGTCAGTTACCGCCCATGCATTTGGACAGTCAGCCATTTACATCACGACCATCGCATATATTTCAGCATCAATAGAGGGAACTGCTACTAGGATTTCTAGGATGTTTTTAATGTAAGGAACGCAAAACTGTTTTCTTAGAACAAGGTTTTTTGACAAGCAAACAGGCCAAATGTGGAATTAATATTCCGAAGAATTGAGTCAAATAGATAACCCCATACAGCAAAAACGGTTAAACAACTGCAAAAGGGTTAACGGAAGTCTATAAAATAGGTGTAGGTCTATAATATCCTTCTACACTACAAAATGTAGGCCTATCGAATCTTCATCTCAATGACGAAAAAATTTAGCTGACTTACGGTTGGGACAGAGAGAATGGTTGGTTCTGATTGGATAATTCAAGAAGTAGGCAAACAGTTTATCTTACACGAGATTTATCTTAAACAGGATACAAAATATTCTAAGTAACAAAAAATATTTTATCCCTTTTCATTTTATGTACAATCTGGATGTAACGTCAACATCATACACTGTGTTCTTTTTTTTTTTTTAATTAGTGTTACTGTTGAAGTACTGATTTCACCTATCAAATATAATATTCACGAGTGACAGAAACTAGAAACTTTTCTACAACAGGAAAACAGTACAGTTACTGAACAATTATGGGAATGATTTGGCTAAAATTAACTCCTCGAATTTTTAATGAAGTACTTTTAGACTTTACTAGGTTGATAACGTTCCCTTAGAATTATTATATTTACTCCACGTGGCTGAATCCGTGGCTAGTTTATACAAATTTTATACAGATATTCTATTGTAGGAGTTAGTTAAAACCAACTTCAGTGTTAAATTACGAGTTTTCCTCGAATTTAAAATCTGAAGAGAGGCCACGATATACTGCCAAGCACAAATGTTTCCGTGTTTGGGAGTTACCCTGTAATATGCACTTTGCGTTCATTTTGTGATGGCTGACAATAATAATGAGACGTACGGTGGATGAGCAGCACATTCAACATGTTTCCAGAGAGCTGAACATGTTGTGAAGCTGTTGAGCTGATGAGGTATTGATGAATATGGAGTAACTCGGCCCGCAACACCAGTCGCACATGTGGAAACTCTGCCCATAACACAAAAAGAGGAGGGAAAAACTTACCTGAATAACGGATTCATCTGGTATTGCACCCACGAGTGCCCTAATGAAATGTACAGAACGCAGAGTTAAAACGTAGAAAATAAAAATCATCCTGAATGTGGCATCGCTATATCAACATCACTTTCATTGAGGTAACGGTTATTTTTAAATGTACATTTGCTTGAATAAACTTCACGTTCTCGTGTGATGACGGAATACAGTGGTTTCATGCTTAAAGTGCCTCTGAAGGTTCTAGGAGGTCATCCGATCAAATCTCGAGACCTCAAGCTCTAGAGACTGCCACCGATGTCACGCAAGGCAAGAATGAGACAACTAGCAACAGTTCCTTTAAGACAGCATGGACACGTAAGACCCTGGCGGAGACTGGAGCTGAAGGCAGCATCGCAAGCCGAGATACGAGATCTGGGGCACGGGCAGACACACTGCGGTCCGCGTGAACGTACCATCTGCCAACACATGTCACAGATAATTTCTTATGTGATATGTTTTTTAATTTCCGGAGAGGAGAGGAGAGGAGAGGAGAGGAGAGGAGAGGAGAGATGAATTAATGGGCATTTCACGAATCGTGGAATGACGCTATTGGGCCTCTGTAAACGATAAAATAACCTATTAGTTTATATAACTGACTGAGAACAATAGTATAAGAATTAATAAATGGATATACATATTAATTGTCCCTTACAAAATATTTGCCAAAATAATAACGTGATGAATGATTGTAATCGTTAACAGTTTATTCAATTCAATTTATTTGGCCATTAGACATACAGTTTTAGGCTTCGTCAGAATACATTGAAAAACATATAAATAGCACATTAAAAAAAACACTAATAAAAGAAACAGTAAAATTTAAATAATACAATGAAAACATGAAATAATTTGAAACTTTTAAATTAAAGAGAACTAACTAAATTGCAATTAAACTTATTTATTAAAATACAATTTCATACAAATATGTGTTGAAAAACTCAGCAACAGAATATAAAGGATTATTTAATAACCAATTGTAAAATCTAGTTTTGAAGCTATTGATTGGTAATTTATAATATTCACTGGGGAGCTTGTTATATAATTTCATCCCCATAATTAAAAAGTTTGTGTTGCTCTTGTGTAATCTACAATATGGAATATTAATTTGTTCACTATTTCTAATTTCATGATCATATATATTGGCCACTATATTGTAATATCGGAATATCAAAACGGCTTTCGAAAAGGAAGATCCTACAATATATCTGTAGTGCTTGGGAAAAGTGACACAAGTCAGTTTCCACAAACCTTTTTTGATAATTTATTGACAACTTACGGAACATCTCCTCGCTTGGAAAGAAATACATAAGTATTCCTCCCATTACAATAATTCATGCAGAAAAAAATCAAATCGACATAAACCAGTGTAAGTTGTCAATAAATTGTCAAAAAAGGTTTGTGGAAACTTACTTATGTCACTTTTTCCAAGCACTGCAGATATATTGTATTTATTATATGGAACAGGTAATTGAGAAAAGAAAAGAACATAGCAAGAGACATTTACTACTTTTCGATAATGAGAAAGCTTTTGATTTTGTTCAATGGTGTTTATTATGGAATGCAATGGTAAATATTGCTACTGCAATGTACTTACTAAACGTGTAAGAGGAATGTACCTGAACATTGATAAATTCGAACAGCTAGGAACAAAAACGTTGGAAATAAATCTGAGAATAAACCAGGCCGTCCAGCGCTATCAATCTTATGTAGTACGTGTACAGATGAAGCCATTAATTATTATTGACAGAATAATTTAGAAAACCATTTTACAAGTTATGACAAAAAATGGTATACAATGTAGGCAGATCATGACAAAGTTTTGATAGCAGAAACAGAAGAGGAATTGCAGAAGAAAATACATCAACTGAATGCAGGTATGAAAGAATAGTATCTGTAAATATCTCACAATAAACGAAAGTACTAGCATTCAAAGGAAAATACAATGTAAGAAGTAAGATAGCAATTGAAGGGAAAATAATAGAGTAAGTCGCTGCATTTAATTGCCTGTGATATTACTCGTACGGTCTTACTAATAAAGTGTATAGTTTTTATATGAGACTTTTGCAGAGTTGGGACAGAGAATGTTACTAATAAACCATGCATAAGCGGTGGATGTATAAACAGCCTGTAACTATACATGGAAATTACTTTGCAGTAGTTATATACACGAAACTCCTTGTTTAAGCGTTGTACATAGAGAAAAAATGGCCGTCCCTCTAACAGCTGTTCGTATCGATTGTCATTTTATGATGATGGTTGCCTTGTAACCATAGAAGAACAAACCAAAGAGCACAGAATAATTAGAATAATACTGCTGTAGCTGTACCACAGTCTAGTATAATATACAGTCACGAAGCTTGAGTTGTTGAGAGTACTAGGAACAATAGACTGTGCCGGTATATTTCGAATTGTCTGTGATGAGGCGATAGTAGCGATCCTAGTGGTTAGCAACTATCTATGGATACATATTCCCTACGTATTGAGCTTTGTGACTGTATATACTAGACTGTGACTGTACTCTTTGACCAAACTATAGCGTGGTAATCGATCAGGCCCAGTTGTACTATCGATACTTAGCGCGGCATACTAGCGCGCACTATCGATGCAATAGAGGACCTCAGTTATTCTATTACCTTTCATAATGAAGTAATGACGGAACTATGACGTAGCTGTGTAATAGTTGTACTGTTATACATGATGTATGTAGTGATTATTAGTACGAAATTTACAAACGACTTATAAAGAAGCTATTCATTGTGTAAGTATAAGACAGTTAAACGTCTATATAAGAGTTTTTAATAGTCAGACCGGTATATAACAGCAGTTCTTCATGACATAGACATCGATAACAAAATACATAAATTTCAACATATGTGTGGAACAATAAAACGAAAACTAGGCCGTAAAGCAAGGAGGCACGCAAATAAAATTTTATAAAACAATGTCAATTTCTGTGCTACTCTATGCAAGTGAAGTATGGACGCTGAGAATTAAAACGAAGAACTGAATCATCAGACACTGTGTTAGGAGTAGGGATATGTAAGTCCTTATGCATCTCTTCGTTTCTTTTCCAGTCCATATGAATGAAACAATTTCAAACACAAATTTAAACAGAAATATAGTCTACTTTATCAAATTATGAGATCTGTAGAATATAAATCTCGAGTCATTTTTATTTATTATAATGCTCTATGTAAAATTAAAAATTAAACTTTCAATTATCACAGTATACCTACAAAGATGTGATTCTTATCTCTAAACACATATCACAAAGCTTCTCTAATCGTTTCTCTTATGGTAGTGAACAACTTCAATGCATGAAAACCAGGGCAAGTATTGCTTAAGAAATCCTGCTGGCTATGTATTACAAGATGATGTTACATCGGTCCAGCTGCCCGACTTTATAGCGTTCCGCCCTAGGGACGGCCTTGTCCGCTCCCCTGACTTCATCTGACGGCCACCACATCACGTCATCCCTCAGGGCATTGTGTTAGGAGCACAGGATGACTAAAAAACACAAATTCCATATCGTGTTATACAACAAGAATTTTTCATCTCTCTACATTGTATTCAGATCAGATATCTGTAACAGGTTTATGAGTAATTTTCAAGGTGGTACCACAACCAATTGAGATTTATTTTTAGTTTAAGTCTCCAGTTCGATTTCTGGCTGTATGATGAATGAACTCATTATTCCATTTACTGTATTTAGATTATTAACTTTTTTATCTTCAGTAGGCTAAATTAAACTTTTCCATGGTTTCTTAAATAAACGGCAAATCGATACAGCTTTCGCAGTCAAATTGATAAATTATTCAAAATCTACGCTAAACCGCAGTCGCTTAGTCAGAGAATGATTTTATCAATAATGTATATTTACATTACTTTATTAGCTATCTCGTACCATTAGACCAGCTGTGGCGAAAATGTGACTCACGAGCATATTGTGGCTCGCAATGATAGCTATGCAGTTCTCTTGCTTCCTACTTCCCACAGTCCCCACCCTCTCACTCACTGAAGTCAAACTCCGTTCCATTTGTATTTGTCTCTGACCTGCGAATGGCGTATCGTCGCAATGTCTCTCTCGAAACCATGTAGGCCTACCTCTACAAAAACGAAAGTTTCAAGTAGGACGGGAGGACGCATTTTTTGCTGCCAATATGATGAGAATATTAAATGTATGATTTGTTCACAAGTATTACGAGGAAAACGGTTGTATAACATAAAACGGCATTATACTACATGTTACTCATGAAACATTAAGAGGTTAAGTGTTATTATTATTATTATTATTATTATTATTATTATCATCATCATCATAATCATCATCATCATCATCATCATCATTGTACGTCGATCCTTTTACAGCAGCTGTACGAATAATGCGGTTAGATCTTCAATTTAAACTCACAGATTTACAATGTGATGTTAAATGAAAGCTAGATGTAAGGACTTGACAAATGTTGAACTTTTCAAATCTTTACCAAAACATAAATATCCGAATTTTCGTTCTTTCGCTTGCTCTTTTGAAGCCATGTTTGTTACAACTTACGTTTGTGAAAAATTATTTTCAACAATGAAAATAGTAAAAACCAAATTTAGATCACGACTGACAGACAAATACCTTCGTGATCAACTACGACTGGCAGTAAGTGACATCATTCCTGATATTGAAACTCTGTCGCAGAGACATTCTGAAAACAGTTAATTTTAGGTTGTGAAAATTTGTCCAATGTTTAATGTTCATTTCTTTCTTATACAAAACATTAGTTTGTAGCCTTGTACACTATAAAATTATATTTAAGTGCTTGACGTAAGGAAAATGAAAATCCGTTAATAAGTCAGACAGTTGCTTCACTCCCCCTTCGGGTGTTCGCCCCCCTCCATAGGTGTTATGTACGTTGAAGGTTACACAGTGGCTCGGCGCACAATCACATTTTCGCCACGGCTGCATTAGACAAACAAAAGAAAAGAAAGAAAATATAGTTATTCGGATCTAACTTTTACTACTCTTTATGATATTTCACGCATATTTTGAAGAGAAACAAGTCAACAATAGCAAATGAAAATACGAATTTACTGCGATCTAGCATTAAAGGACTACTTATTAATTTTAGCCTCGATTAACTCATTTGTCCAATCTTTCTTCCTTCTTTAAAACGCTCAAGCATTTCTGGAAACATGGCGTATGTTCGTACACTTACTTCATTAGAATCACTTGTTAGTCCAATAAGACTATTCCGTCAGAATATTCTGCGATCAATTCATTCGTAAATATTTACATTTACAGCAATAAAGTTTGGGAGACGATATAACGTTTACGACGTTTTAAATGCCCTCATTACAAAGAAACTGTTCACAAAGAAGTGGGAAAATCAGTACCATTAAATAAGACAAGCACTACGTTCTTCTTTCCTTATTTCTGCTTCCGTTTAATCTTTTTCTTTCCTACCATTTTCTTTCTAATGTAGTGTAAGGGCACGTATACAGGATGGATGGTAACCTCTGCACCAAACTTTACGAGTTGATTCTACATGTTAAGTATCCGGGATAACAAAACTTTTATTACACTTTTCCTTCGATGAAAAATTGGAAAAAAAAAAAAAAATAGTCTCTGCCCAATTTTTGCAGCGCTCTATTGCGGCAGTGGTTCGAGAGAACTCGCTGATTGCTATACAAACAGATACGTAAAAATAATCTGAACAGTTAAAGTCCTGAATCATTCTTTGCAAATTAAACCGTTTAGCCAAAAATTTAAATTGAATAATAGCGAAAATCGTTTAAATAAATCTTGTAACGCAGCGCACGTCGCGTGTGGTACCGGCTGAGTACAGTAGAGAGGGAAGGGAAGTTAAGGAATATAGGCCGCGTTTGCTTGGAGTTATTGCAGCAGCCGTGATGTTGCCAAATTGCTCATAGACACATAACGATTACCTCTAAAATGGTGAATGTTTGAGAAAAAAACTTATTTTGATTTTTAAAATCTCTCCGCATGATTTATTACCAGTTTCATTTTGGTGCAGAGGTTACCATCCACTCTGTATAGCTCTGAACCAACAGTAGACACTCGCACGTTGCGGGCCTCGGTCGTGTGGTCAGCATGGTGCATGGTCACCACTGAGAAAATACTACCTCCGTTTCAAAATATGGTATAGTAACAGGCAAAACAAGTTTGATTATTGCGCATGCGCGCACGAAATGTTTCGCGGTGTGGTATTCTGTTCAGTAGTTTAAGGGACTATCAGAAGTGTGGATGTTTCTAATCTTCTGTAGTGCATCAAATTATAATATTTAAATAGTTCATTACGGACAAAAATCAAATGGCCATCTACTGTGGTGTTCCTGTTACAGAAAATGGAATATCAACCCAGTCAATTTTGAATAGAACATCTAAGGCACAACAGCAGTATAAAAACGGAATGTAATTTACTGCAGTTTTTATGTTAATTTCCCTCTCTCAAAAAATGTTTTTTGTTCTTTTATTAATTTGACATCACAGAGAATGAAATGTACTTTGCAAATCAATCTTGATTTGCATAATATACGTCACTGTTCGTTAACAGAAAACCACAATGTAAGTCACACGGAGTTAGTGTGCACTCGAAGTTGGTTGCTTGACGGTTGTCAGCCCACTTTGAGGTATGCGGATATAGAGGGAAGAATTGGATCGGTGTCGGGTAGAGCTCCCGGGTAGCTCAGTTGGTAGAGCGTTGGTACGTTAAACCAAAGGTCCCGGGTTCGATACCCGGCCCCGGAACAATTTTTCCCTCGAAATTATTGAAATGTACTTTATTTACTAGTTTTTATTATATTAATTTATGAAACAAATAAGTATCTATAAGGTGTATTAAAGTTACATTACATTACTGAAAACTTTAACAAATGTATACCATATTTCGGAACGGAATAAATGACATCTTTCTATACCATATTTTGGAACAGAGGGACTACAAAACAGCACACGATAAGGGACAAAAACCCAGATCCGCCGAAGGAAGATAGATCTCTTCCATTGTCCACGCCAGGAATCGAACTACGGATAGCTTGAAAAAAAGATTGTGTACCCTCCACGACATATCCCTAACCTGACACTGGATAATGAAGCGTTGGAGCGTCACTATGTAACATCTTTGATAGACTTGAAAATTATCTAAAGCGTCTAACATACAACATTTATAATTAAAAAAAAAAGGATGACCTGATCTTGCATTTATAAAGAATGGTGATAATTTCCTACAATACGCTCGCAGCTGTATATGTACAGTAGCAGCAAAAAAAACCGGACCGACAGACTAATCAAAGTTCCCGAAATGAGCCACTGCGCATGCCACGCCCGCATTCACAAGATAGCGAGTAATCTATTGAAATTGTTGTAGTTTCGACTGCTGACGTAGCCCATTTCGAAAGCCATTAGAAGATAAGCTGGTAAAATTCGTGTTCTGGGAATAATAAGTTAATTAAGTAGTAAAATATCGCCGCAATCGAAAAATATTGGTAATACATTTGAATACGGAACAAAAAAAAAGTTTCCTTCACAGGCAGGATTCGAACCACGGAAGTCTTAGTTACCAGTCTATCGTGCTGTCACTGTGAACAAGGCTATGAAATCAGCTACAAGGGTCGGTCTGGTTTTTTTTGCCACTACTGTACACACACACACATATATGTGTGTGTATATATATATATGTATATATATATATATATATATATATATATATATATATATATTCCTATAAATAACGAAACAAAATAATTAAGTGAAGTCCGCCAAATTATTCACGATAATATTCTTACACATTTTTGTAAAATAGAAAATTCCCATTTCCGTAATTTTTAGAATTACCTTTCATTGACTTATGCAGTACGGTACTGTTGTGAACTCAGCGCGGCGTCTGCCTTGTACTTCGCCTTAAATTTCATCCCACTGCACTGTAAGCTTTGGCAGAAAAAAGAAAACAATTCTGACCTTCAAAACTCTCTAATTGTAATATCAGTTCACTCCAACATCGCATTATCTCGTCAATGGTTTACTGCTAGCATCCATCTATAATTTGCACAAACTTTTATTGTTATTGCACTGTAAGTGTTTGTCTGGAGAAAGCAACCACACTGCATATTTTACATTACATCACCTACACCTTCCAAGTACTGTACGTCATCTCTAACAAGTAAACAACATAGCTCAACGATACGCAGAAGCGAGCGGGTAGAAACGATGTTCTGTAACAACCAAAACAAGTTGAAGTATTTACGACGTCAATTTGTAGCTTACAATCTAAAGGTAACTTTACTTCACTAAAGTCGTGGTCTTATACATATCAAAACTATAGCCCATTTCACAACTTTACTGCGATCTCCGCTTTACAGTGTTGGCAAATATGTTCATTTCCAAGTTTAAAAAAAACTCTCCATCAGAGCATCAAACTTATTACGATTTACACAGCAGAACGACATTGGACATCGATTTAAATTACTAATGTTTTGGGATTTAATCGATTAATCTGTTTGTTCTTTTTCTCAGTGCGTTACTTCTCGAAAAACCATGGCCTATTAGGCTATTTACATTTGCATTTCTCCAACAAACACACTAAACGTAGGGTTAGCACAGGCATTTCAATTGATGCCCGCAGAAGCAAGCGCGCGCTTTAGAGCCCAGGAGAGCCTGAGCGCTTTACAGCGGAAAGGAAAGAGACAGACGAAAGAGGTGGTATATGCCGCTTGGTCGAGCTATATTCAGGGATGGCCAGCACTGATTCAATAGATAAAGGGAAGAGAACTTATTAAAACTGTATCCATGTTAATTTTTAGATTTGCCTGAGAAGTATAAGTGCATTATAAGAATGTAACTTTTAATTTTAATGCTCATTTTTCACAAGTTTGATTTTTTTATTCAAAGGAAATATTTTCTCAACATTTCGTATAGGAAGGTGAAATTTTCAGGTATAGGCCTATTTATTTAGTAGCCTTACAGAATGTTTTCGTAAATCTAATATACAGTATATACGTATTACTGAAGATAGTGTATTGAAAATTTTGAAAATATTCGCATGGAAATTGTTTGTAAGGAAATGAATTAACAAAGCAACCACTGTTACATCATAAGCAAAAGATATGTGCCCATGTGTTGTAAAAATGTCAGCTCTATAGCTTCAGCAGATATCGAGAAAATAATTTAATATTCTGATGATAGGAAGTTGCTCACAAATATCACCTTAAAAGCATAATGCGATAAGAGTTTTGTTATGTAATATTAGTTACACTTAAAACAGATACAGTACCTAGGTAAATTTGCTTTGTACTGTAATATTGTTTTGATTAGTTTATTGATTACTTTTGTAAGGCTAAAGATACCATCAAAATAAATTCCAACTTATAATGTCATACTCAATCTCTTTCTTTGGAATATCACTTTCTTTATGAATGATGTGTTTCATCCACTTAATACAGTATAATATACTACTATGGAATTGAAGTGAATATTCCTTCTTAACTCTCTATTATGTTATTAAGATTTAAAACACAAGTGCAATATTAATAAGTCAGTGTTAGTAGGCCTACTTTTGTTTTACAGACAATACAGATAATATTAAACAGAAAGAAGCCATATAAAAATAACGACATAAAATTTCACGTTCCGTTTGAAGTTTGTGCACCACTGTTTTCTTAATCCAACAGGTTGCTTATTCATATACACAACCCTTCCTCTTTCCATACTTAGCGCTTGCTGCCTGCGCACAACGTCAAGGTCAGAAAAATTCGCTTGCTTTAACATCACTGGGTTAGCAAGACGATGGGCTTCCATCCAAAATAACACATACCTTGGGCGAGACGTGTACCAACGGCCGTGGCTTCCATACAGATGTTTACGTATCTTCCTGTGTTCTTACCTGGAGGCCCTGCGCAATGCTGATTCATTTTTTCAATGGGATCTGCTACTTTTAAATATATAAGTTACATACAGTGTTACTCCATCGTCAGAGTATTTGATGGTGACGGTAGTGATGGTGATGGTGATGATGATGATGATGATGATGATGATGATGATGATGATGATGATGATGATGATGATGATGATTCTGAAAAATAACCAGAAAGCTTTAATAAAAATAATCGTGATTAGCGATTTCATGCTCGTTAGTTCTCTTCGAGAAGCCACATACTAATTATGTAATTCCAAGTATCATAATTTAGGTAGCAATTAACAGTACGAGTGCATGATTTATAACTACGCCTGCCTGTCAATAGCGTGAACAAGAACATGTGCCAAGGCAGCAGCTGGTGCATATCAAAACATTCCTACTCTCCATGCATGCAATATGCACTTGGCTGTTACAAGACAAAGCTCATCTCGAAACATACAATGAAATAAAATAAAACGATGTGTCAGCAAGATCTCACACAAGGTGTAATCATGCAAAATATGCATTTTTAAAGACAAGCTAAAGTAGCACGTACCAAACATAATAACTCAAGTTATTATTATCATCATCATCATCATCATTCAGCGAAATTAGGTTTGCTTGAAGGAAAAGATGTTTTATCTTCCTCTTACTCACAGAAAGTGAGCGTGTGTATTTGTCTTACATTTTTGTTCTGTCTTGTCTTGTTTCATAACTAGAGCCATTCTATTTGAGAATATCTAGTAATGGTTAAAAATTATACTGAACAACAAGAATTTTGCTCCAACTTAAAATAATGTGTGCCTATGGTTTTGTGTGCGCTGAATCTGAAAATGCATCTCTTTTCTTCGTATCACGTAAGGTTTTTAATATTTACTATGATATCACTTTTCGATAAACGATCTCCCAGAAAACATCTGGCGCGGGTTGGGGGTTGTAAACCAAAATAAAAGCTAATGCATTTTATGAGTCTATGACTTATTTACGGTTTATTATGGTTGTTGGCATGTTCTTTTGTGCTTCTAATATATAGACGGATATTGGTCCCTTTACTCAGTAAATTTCATAACAGTTCAAAGTGAAATCTACACAATGAACAAACAAAGTTGTGGTTTTCAGTATTTAAAAGAAAAGTTTTCCAGTTTAAGTGAAGGAAAATTAAAAGCGGGCATTTTCATCGATCCACAAATTCACATAGTTATAGCTCACTCTTTGTTTGAGAAAAAAAAATTTCCGTTACAGAAAGAATGGCATGGCGCGCTTCAAAGATGTTTGCTCAAATTTCCTTGGAAATTCTAGGGCAGACAACTACATCGAACTTGTGGAAACCGTATTAAGTGCATATGAGAAAGTGGGATGTAATATGTCTCTCAAAATACCGTACACTTTTTACATTCTCATTTGGATTTCTTTTCTCCTAACTTTGGAGCGGTAAGCAACGAGCATGGAGAAAGATTTCAAGAAATATCTGAAATGAAAAAGCCATATAAAGGAAGATCACCATCCAACTTGCTTGCAGACTATTATTGGCTTCCTGTAAAAGACAGTCCCAAGTCTAGTTATAAACGAAAGTCATCCAGAAAATTCTTTTAAATGGGAAGTTCAAATTACGAGCCTTTTGTCATTATAAGAATGACACATTTTTATTGTTGTTGCGTTTTTTTTTGTGTTTTAAACTATGTAACATCATTTTTGCATCAAGTACTCATTTTTCAAGTATTATGAGGCATATTGAATTCCTAGCGTGTTGTAATTTTATCAGCAGCAGTGAAAAATTAAAAAGAAATATATAAGTTTTCATAAAAAAAATTAAATTCACTTTCTCCAGAAAATGGTACGTGATAGTGCAATTTGAGTTTTAAATTCAGATTTAGGACACACATATTGCTAATATTCACCTATTTTTATTTCGGAGCAAGACAAAAAGTAAAACTTTGTTGTTCAATGTTACCACCAAAGTGAGGACGAAACGGGCCTAAGTATTAATTCACATGACGCCACTCGGTGATATTCTCACCGTTAGCATAATATTGCTTTCAACGAAGACATTCAAATCCGAGACGCATCCTGAGCCACTATGGCACTCTGTATCCGATCTTCACCATAACCAGCCAAGATGCATTGCGAACTTCAGCAGAAAAAGCAAGAGTTGTTCAACCAAGCAGTCAATGAAGTTAATTAGCTGTGATAATCCATGGCGCTTATGAGCCACTAGGCAATGCCATCCGGAAGCGCTGCTAAGTTGCTGTGACAAACGGAGCTAAGGGTCCCATTCAGAAAAGGTGAAACTTGAAATTTGTTTATTGCTAAAGAAGTAGGCCTTACAAAATCTCGCAAAGAAGTTGCTGTCATCATACTTTTCCAGTTCAATAATTTCGAACAAATATCGGTACATAGCCTACTGGTTAATATTTGGGTCATTCAAATTTCGTTCGGGTCTTTTCTCTTGAATGTAAATAATATTTACTTTACCCATAATAATTATAGATAGGTATACAACCTTTTATTTCTCCATTATCTGTCTTTTTGTTCTGTGAAACATTCAACATAGCTGTCTCTCGAATGTTGTCTCAGAGAAAATAACCAATGCGGAAGGAACCAATGGTGCCGAAATTTGTAGAAATTTAGGCCTATAGAAAATAATCCCGACATTTGAAAGCTGACGCTCTAGCCGTTCGCTTAACTGTGCATCAAAGCTTGAACAATCATTTTAATATAATCGTACTGGAATAACTTTGAACTTATTTTCTGCACACATCTTTAATAAGAACTTCATACATGATGTTTGTTCTTCTTGAATATAATCTATCACACCATCCTCAATAAACTCCAATCTCCTCAACAAAGCAAATACTTCGCAACAAAACAATTCTGCGGCAAGCTATTACATTTAAACGACAAAATCAAGTTTCTCACAGCATGTAATAATGTTTTGGTGGTATTTGCAGGTTTCCATGTTTTACAAGCATCCTGTGCACTGCAAATACCACACACGTCACCTCCAGTAATTACACTGTCCTACAGCTGCAGCAGATGGGATTCTGATTTCACAATAAAACCACGTCAATGAATGTGATTGCCGGAATGATGTACGCAACATCACCAATTTAGGTCACGTGGGAATATAAGTGTGTGCAGTTCCCCGGAACTCGTGGTCTTCCCTGGGGACCAACCGCGCCAGACAGGTATAACACACCCAGTTTGCATTGTGATTGCATGAGCATGGACCTCAGTGGTGGAATAAACATTTGGTGGTCAACTTACACGGTTGGCGCAGTCGGCCGAATGGCTAGATTGTCGGTTTTCACGTCCAAGGCACAAGTTATAATTCTCACGAGAAAACGATATCTGTGGACAAAGTTGGTGTTGGAACTCATAGTATTCTCGGGTTGTTCTCTCTTTCCCTACTAGCGTCGTGCAATGTTCGAACATGAGAGGGGATATCAAGAACTACAAACTTCGCCCTACTCCATAGACATCCCAACAGTACATGGAAGTGAAGCATGTAAACTAAAATAACCGAGTCCATTGAAAACCGTTAAGAGGCCTTAAGGTAAGCGTTCACTACATCGTATCGCACTCCTCGTACGAATCGCACGCAACGGATATTTTAAGTGCAGTGCGTTCACTGTAACGGCTTCACCTCATCGCCTCATCGGATTCCCCTATCAGCTGTTTAAAACAAGACGTCGTACGATATTGACATTACTGAAAGCAAATGAGTTGAGGTTATGTCTATTAATTACGTCTGTTAACGAATAAGAATTTGTAATTGCTTCATGCATCTTAATTGAAGAGGAAGAAACGAAAGAAATATTGGTTACATAATATATTTGCAAGAAACGACTTCATTACTGTAATGGGAACGCCTCAAATTATATAATCCTTCGCAATTTTCTACACGCGAAATAAGTTTTCCGTCTGCCATTTTGGCGCGACACTGAACATGGCACAACATAATAGTAACAGTTGACCAATTAAAATTGATTTATTAAAGAAGGCCATGATCGCACGCATCGGAAAAAGTTACCCATCCGAGAAACGTGGACGGATTTGCCGAAAGGCGATGCGTCCGATACGATGTAGTGAACGCGGTTACATAACAGTTACAGCAAAGATAGTCTTTTTCCGATCCGTGCGATTCGTCCGATGCGTGCGATACGATGTAGTGAACGCTTACCTTTATGTTCGGTTCATATTTGCCGAGTCTCTGTAGAAGCAAAGCTCCCTTTGCGTTTGTTCAACATATGTCTTTCTTTACTTATGTTCGGTGCCATTCTCTTTACTTCCTACTCTCCCTGCGCCTTTATACTTTACCTGCATAAGGATATCAGGCACATATCTTGCGAAATTACGAATTGTAATGAGTATTGGTAATTTTTATTGTTATTAATATGACTAAACATTCACACAAATATACGTATAAACAAATCAAAATATATGTTGAAAGTACCGACTAGTACGTGCAATGTTCAAATATGACAGAGGAAACCAAGACATTGTAAACTTCGACTTATTCCATATGAAAAAACGAATCCCAAGATATGTGCTCAAATCCTTAAGCGGTTTAAAAGTGTCCTGCAATGTTCGAACATGAGAGAGGCAACCAAAACATTACAAACTTCGTCTTATTTTATATGAAAAACTAATCCTAAGGTCTATGCTAAAACATGAAGGGGTGGGAGTGGAGGGCGGCCAATATTTTTATAATAAAGTGGAACAACCGCGACAGGTCTTCTGCAGAGCGAACATGAACGAATGTCGAACTTCGTTAAACTCGATTAACTTGAATCGAACATAGTGCCTGTAATACTTTCACCATCCGTATAGTCACACAAATAATCTGTCCGGGCAACTGTGATTAATTTGAATATTATGTTAAGACTGTAATTATAGCTATTTTCTTTATGTAATTGGTAGAGTAACAAGTGTTATGTATTTCAAAAACATAATGTTATGTACCTGTATGTACGTATATATTTCTAAGTTTAATCATACTTTTGAAATTAAAATTACCTCTTCTTACAACTAAATAATACTTCACAAGATTTATTCCAAAATCCTTACTCAGCTAAAGTCGACGGCAATTCGGAAGGCGGTAGTCTGCTAGCGTTCGCGTCGAGAGAGACAGATAGAGAGGGCAAGGCAGCGTACGACATTGCCACATCGTACTTCACAAGCACGTGCCATACAAATAGCGCAGGAGAGAATTTAAATTATCAAAAGACAATAATGCCCTTATCCGTTGATTACTGTAAGCATGACATAAAACAAACCCTCTTTCCTTCACTAACAATATCCTTTGCACGTTTCTCAATCCCACACCACATGCTTCTACAGTCGTTTCTTGCGCGTTGGCAACGCTGCAGTCAGCATCAAGATGGCCAGCAGCGTTCTGCTCGTCAACGTTTTTAAAGTAATTATACACCTTAAACACTATTTACCGCGCCTGCCTGTGCAATACTTGTCTTTTTACAGTCTCTTCTTCCATCTACTTATCTTACACACACACACACACATAGTAAATGTTAGTTTTACTTATTCAAAGTATTGAAACACACACGTGAACAAACGAACTCTGGAAGTACTTGTTATTTACTGATTCTGATTGGTTCTACTATACAAGTTTGTGACGTCACATACCAAATCTGCTACGGAGCATGTAGCAGCCGACCGCCTTCCGAAATGCCGTCTAGTCTAAAAGCATGAAGGGTTGGGAGAGGAGTGTAAGAGAGGCCAACGAACTTCAAGAGCACAGATCATACAAGGCGCAAGACCGAGCGAACGAGACACATTCGCGTCTTCAAAGCAGACTTCGGTTCTTGTCGCGCTCGACAAACTTGAACCGAACATAGAGCATGAAATGCACGACACTATTCCCTACTGTCATTCTACGAAACAAACCACTGTCATCGTCGCATCGTTGTCGTCAAATCTCAGGGCTCCCTTGGGAATCATTTATGCCCAAGGAAGACACAAAAATGTCAGCTTTAAATAAAGCTCAGAAACATGAGAAAAGCTATAACGCCAGAATTGGCTTTCGAAGACAATCCTCATAGACAACTATTCAAATGGCCCCTGAGTTATTGCAAGAACGCGAGAAATGCACGCAGGCCTACCTTTTAATTACAATCTTTCTCCTTTCAAGCATTCACTCATACATGATCTAACGCCAATGAGTGAATGCTGCAGCAGTGTCATGGAATGCTGGAAGTTTCATGCCGCTGTTAATAGTGGACACAATGCGCAAACCGATACATTGCATGAAACAAGCAACAATCGCACGCTACAGGCATGTAATAGACATGAATGCCTCGCGTGTACCGACAATACTCCAAAGGAAATCTTGCTATTACAGACAAGCTGTGTATTTCCGCTGGGGGGTAAACACGACGAGCTCTGGGCCGGAGCGACACAGTGTTCATAAAATTTTCAGATCAGGAACTGCTTACGTACTCCCTAAACACTATTTGGAAGAAAAACTGAAGAACAAGTCTGAATTCACATAAAGCTTTGCTGAATTAAATAGAGCTAAGGATTCAAGAATAAACGATTTTACTGAATGCAATCTGAGCCCCCTACTCAGTATGGTTTGCGTGATATTCGTTTTAAAGAGTGCTGACGCAATATGTGGAAATAATTTCAATAGAAATTATTTTTCTTCTTTTTAACTTTTCCCTTACTCTAGCAGCTTGTTCAGTGTTTATTAATGCATACAGTGTATAGAGCTATATTTTCGAACGTAGCCTATATAACATTTACCTGCCAAGATAGGCTGTTCGCTGAAACGAATAGTGCCTTTTGTCTTCTGAAGACCTTCAACGATTCAGTCACTCTAGTTATTTTACGTGTATAATGTCAGATAAAAATGGAAGTAGTCTACCTCTCGCCATTTTAGCCATGTGATTTATTTGATCCTGTGAATTCCTGGGAAAAAAAAGAAAAAGAAAAGAAATTTCCCACATGCCCGCAAGAACTCATTCGTATAAATCGAACAATTTAAAGAAGTTTCAGACTATACAACATAAATGCAATCAGGAAACAGCAGCAGCAACTGCTTGGAAATGGGTGAGTGCAGTTATTAATACAGCAAAACCTGGGTTGTACGTAACTCAGGGGGAATGATTTAAATTACGCACAACTTAGAACTACTGTATACTCTATTTTTTTTTTTCATGGAGTGCAGTTTCACAGAAAGGACTTTGCCGACAGACCGTCTACTGCCCCTTACTAATTTGTTGTCATACATGTCTTCCTTACTGTGACGGAAATCTTGTCTTCTCCTGTCAGTAACCAATCACAACCTTCGTTCAGAAGAATTGACAGGCTCCCGTCAAATCCACGTGGAGGCAGAGTTGCTGCATCTTTTCCGAATTCCAAGAATCCCATCAGTCTCATTTCGAGAGCCACCAGAATTGTGGCAACTGTGCAATGTTGGGGCGAGGGAACAGGATGGAATTGTCAGAGGTGTTTGTGTAGGAAGTCATAAATCTGTAAGTGGGTGTTCAAAGGAGCCACCGAACTGCACTCCTTGAAATAAAATAGAGTATACATGCAAATAAGGTTTTAATATAAGATAATTTTCGAATGACTAAGAATCAGAAAGTTTGGAGCACTTTAGAATTATCTGAACTTGTCAAAATGTGTTTTAATCAATAGAATTTTAATGTTGAATGTAAAATATACTACAACTTCTACCAAAAGTTTAAGGACATTCCTTCAAAAGTGATATTTCACTCCTGATTTCATACTGTATTTATGTGAAACCCTCTTATCTTTACATAGGGACCAAATGCCTATGAAAAATGTTTTTTTTTTTTTTTCCTTTCTGCAAACCCAATCTCTCTATTTTTCAAACTCTGGATTATATCACACTTTTTCTGTTACGAAAACTCAATGAAAAATTACATTTCTTGTAGGATAAAATTAATTACTCCAGAATCAGTGTACTTAGATCAATGGATTTTGGGATAAAGTTAGACATCTGAAATGCTTCTTGTGGAATTACTTTTTGCTAAAAAAATTATGACATCGTTCGAGCACTGTAATCCAGATTCTTTTCTTTCCTTTATTTACAAAGAAAAGACATTGTCTAAAATTTCCTCGAGTTTTAAATTCGCGGCAAATTGATCCGGGTTTGGGTTAAATCTCCGTTTGGTCTAATTACCTGTTTTGGTGTTTTTTTCGAGGTTTTCTCCAACGATAAGGCAAATGTCAGGCAATCTATTGCGAATCCTCGCCTCACTTCACTTTATTTCGCCAAAAAATTGTAATCTTGTAAAATTTTTTACTTGTTCCACATTTAAAGCTTCAATGCTAATATAAGATCTATGGAATACATGAAATGAAATGAAAATATAAATTCTTAGAACGTAAGTTTTCGTCAATTTTTTTATGTATCGTGAAGTGAACGGGAAAGAATGAAAACGAGAAAAGACACAGGCATCAGTAGTTAAATTTGTTAGAGATAAAAAAGAATGATGCACGTACACGGGTATGTAAAGAAAGCGAAGATAGAATGAGATTAGGAGCGAAGCCAATAACAGGTCATGGTAACCAACTGATGAAGTAGTAATCTCAGTAGTTAGTGGTTGTGGAAGTGGTGGTGACATATTTCCTCCAACTTCAAATTCCGAAAATTGTTGCTCAAGTATCGGACGTAAATCCTAGATGGAAACTGCACGCATCACGTTTATGTGAGTAATTTTAGAGCGGTGAATCGTTAGAAGAGACGAGATCCCACCTTATCAGGCCCGTGACACTGATACCGACTGCCGCTATGAGAACGAGAGCCCCATCTCTACAGTTATGTAGTCCCGTTACACTTCGGATAATTAACTCCGTAACAACATCGCTGTCAGTCAGCAGCACCCAGAGTATATATTCCACAGTGGCAATTTCAGTAGCAGTGATTGACTGCAGAGCAATTTTCTTATTTAACAATGCTATGTTAACTACAGGAGCTGTGTAATGATAGAGGAGGTATGATTAATTCATAAGACGTGAAATTAGAACGCTGTGCCGACAATAGCAATGTAACGATCAAGAAAATCAAAACAAAAAATCCGAGAGTACCGTTATCAATAGCATTCACCGAGAAACGAAACGAAAACTATTCAGACAATCTTCAAGGTAATACATTCATAAAATTGAATAGAGATGATTTATAATACAGTCAATTCTGGATATAGTAAACTAGGTTATAGTGAATATTCGGCTATAGTAGGGGAGACTGTTGTACCTTTAGCATAGTGTACCTTTGAACATTTTTTGTTTTTTATTTTTTGCTACTACCTAGAGGACTCAAACTGAAGTAGAATGTTGGGAAAGCCGCTAAGTAGCTCTGGTCGTAGTTTCGGTTTGATTTATTGTAAAGTGTGAATTCTGTGAACGAAAGAATATTTTTTAGTACCAAAAGTAAACATTTCGTTCATTGATATAGGTTATCTAACATAAAACCAGATTGTATTTCTTACCATCCATTAAGTACAATGTGTTCATCTGGTGAGTAATAACATATTTTAATTTCCATGATTTATTCGAATCTCTAGTTTTGGTAGCCACATTTGTTTAAACGTGCACCCTCTTGAACCTTTGAACACACAACATCTTGTACCATGGAACATGTTTCAAGGTACATAATACTATTGGTTTTTGTCTTTCTTTTATTTTAAGATCATGCCACGAAGTAAGTCTGGAATTAAGAAGTCCCCCAATTGATCCGGATGCCTTGAAGAAAGCTGTTGAAGCAATTCTTGTTCCTCCAGGAAATAAAATCTAAATCAGAGCAGCCTGCTATGGTTTAGGATTGCAAATACATTTTAAATATGATTGTCAATTCTTACAGCTATATTCCCACCTATAATACATGTGTTTCAACTTACAAGAGGGTTTGTTCTAAGGTACATGAACCTGTTGTATCTTTGAACATATTACATTTTATTTTTTCCATCCTTAATAGATGTGTAGAACAGGAAAATATATACACGAAGTTGTAAAGGAATCTTCAATAATTATTTAAAGTATTTTTTAATTTAAAAAATATCATTTCCCACAATTAAAAAAAATAAAATGTGAAAAGTGTTTAAAGGTACAACAGTCTCCCCTACATCTAAATTGTTGGTCCCGACCTGCATACATTAAAAGTACATTAATATTTCCGTTTATAGTGAACCCTCACTTCGGTTATAGTGAACTTTAAAATTTGAAGTTACAAGAGTTGTATCCTGACAAATTCTTATTTGAAATCAGAATGTAGTACCCAATTCTTCAACGGAACGAGAAAAATGCAACATTCCGTGTTAATTCTAGAAGCTACTTAAAGACGAATCTGCAGAATAAGAACTACTCAAAGAAAACCTCTATCCATCTTCATCCGACATAACTGAAGGTCAAATGATGAAATTCTATCAAATCAGAAAGGGAAGAATGAAATGGACTGTCGAAAGAATTAAATTCTATATAGGCGGTGAAACAGAAAATCCCTGAGAAAAACACATGACCAATACAAGCCCCATTCCAATGAACGCTGAAGAAATAATAATCTACGCTTAAAGCTGCTCTACAGAAGGGGCAAATGCTATAGATTCGATATGTGTGACCTTTGTTTATAGTCCGGATAAGCTTACTTAATACCCTAAAGGTGAAACCTAACCATTTTTCACCCATTACTACATAAGCTAGTGAATTATGATGATTTTCTAGCTTGCAGGTTGAATCTTCTACTGCCAACTTCGTTTCGAATTTCGGTACTGAGAAATACTACAACTGGTAGTGATTTCATAACTGTTATGTTGGCAGCAGTGACACAAGTTGTCGGTAATTTAAATTCTGAAAATTCAAATTGTTCTAGATTTCTGAGCTAGTGAAATTTGAACATACTAATAATTAATTAAGATCAGTATTAATATTAATACATGATAGTTATTGTAGGCCTATGTGTTGCTTTGTGATGTGGTTACAATATCAAGATTAGAGTCAGGTAGGCTAAGTGTAAATAAATGTAACATATTTCGTGTGATACATGCCCTTGGGTAATCGATAGAAATACTATTTCACATTTTAATTAATTTCTTTCGTGTTTAGAATTTTATTATAATAATGGAGTAAATATTCTAAAGTATACATTTCAAAGCGCCATTCGTTTTTGGAATGCATACTAATCATTTCACATGATCAAACAAAATACATTTTTAGGTTAGGTTTCGTGAATCGTGAACTGTTTAATCAAAGCAATGAATTTCGTGTTGTCAGACAAAATACATTTTAATATTAGATCATACACTAATCTCCTAACTACTAACATAATGTGCGAGAGATCCAGAAGAAAAATATACTCTTTCACAAATTATTGAACCTTTTAGGAAAAACCTTCCCAACATAAAGATGTGGTAAATAAGCAAGACATCGTTATTGTTAATACTATATTATTATTATTATTATTATTATTATTATTATTATTATTATTATTATTATTATTATTATTATTCTAGTACATGGTCTTGTATGATTTTATCCTCTTTTGGTGATATGTAGTACTAGTTGGCAACACTGAAGAGACGGCCAAATTAATATTTTAGGAATTACTCTTATGTGATCCTCAGTATAGTATTGGGTCAGTCGCTGGCCTTGCTCCCGCTTTGCATCAGTATCTGTCTCATATTGATGCATAATTTCACTTGGGTGGGAACGAAACGACCCAAAGAGTCTAGTCCTTAAATAGAATCCACAACTATTGTACAGTGTCAGTGGGTGTGCCCGCAAGTCCAACGGTCCCAGGCTAGAATTGGAAATTTATCTCCCTTTGCATTCGTATTCCGATTCACGCCCGGACCCCTGAACCAAGCAGATCTAGTGGTCAGCTGCCCTGTAATTTGTCAGGTGCTGAAACAAAATCCACAGTGGAACAGAGACGAAGAGCACCAAAAGAGCTTATAGCAACGTATTAGTAAACCAATGCTAAACTTTTGTTTTACCTTTAAAGTCACGCATGATCATAAAATAAATCTAGCGCCGAAGAGAGTATATATAGGTACACAATCTTCATAATTTATAATGAAGAAAATAACACTTTCAATGTTTATTTATTTAATTTATACTTAGACAACGCAATCCGAGAATGGAAACAGCGGCTAAACATGTTAAATATATCCTCTGATTATAATAGGAAGAATTTTATAATGACACTCCTATATGCAGATGACCAAGTAATAATTTCTGACAATGAAGACACGCTACAAAGAGCATTATTTGAACTCCATAAAATAACTCTTAATTACAATTTTGATATATCAAAAAACAAAACCAAATCTATGGCATTTCAAAGAACTCATCCGCTAAGATGTAAACTTGAATTAGACAATAATATAATTGAACAAGTAAATACATTTAAATTTTTAGGATCTTCAATATCATATATTAAAGAGGTAGATATTGGAAATAAAGTTGAAATTTTTTCAAAAATATGCGGAACAATTAAAAGAACTTAAAAAAAAAAGTAAGAAAAGATACGATGATACAATTTTATAAAACTATGGCAGTTCCTGCAGCTCTATATAGTAGTGAAACTTGGACAATGACAAGTAGAGATAAAAGTAGACTACAGGCAGCAGAAATGAGGTTTTTAAGATCAGTTCTGGGAGTCACTAAAAGGGACAGAATCAGAAATGAAGACATAAGAAATCAATTACAGATTTTTAACCTAAATGAAGAAATAGACTATCACAGAAAAAAATGGCTAAATCACGTAGACAGAATGGATGAGAGAAGATACCCAAAGAAAATATTAAATTATATACCAGAAGGAAAACGAAACATAGGAAGACCAAAAAACGATGGAAAGACCAATGAACTAATAATTTGGAGCGCGCATAAGTCTTAGTAGGGCTTAATGCATGAAGAAGAAGAAGAAGAAGAAGAAGAAGGTTTATTTCTCTACTGATTTTAAGTTCCAGATATGAAATACAGAGTGGGCAAAATAAAACTGCTCGGAAAATCTGTAATATTTACATATATATATATATATATATATATATATATATATATATATATATATATTTATTTATTTATTTATTTATAAGACTGTTTAAGACTAACATTTGTTAATGAACATCACAGAAGATGCTGTGCTCGCTTCATCAAATTGTGAGACACGCGTAGCAGCTCTGCATGAGGGATAGCAGCAATAGCGTTTTCAATGTTCTGCTGTAGCTCTTCCAGTGTGTGAGGATTATTTGAGTACACCCGACTCTTCAATTCTCCCCACAGGTAAAAATCACAGGGAGAGAGATCAGGCGATCGAGGTGACCAGGAGATTGCACTGCCTCTACTGCCTGTCCTCTCCTCACCGAACACCTCATCAATTCGTGCCAAGGTTGCCAAGGGGTGTGTGCACGGTTTCCTGCATTGTCAGGGTCATTTCCCCGTTAATCTAACACATAAATTCATATATTTCATATATATTTTCCGCGGGCCAGTTTTATTTTGCCCACCCCGTATAACACAACTACTGTGGCGGAGTGATTGCACCTAGGCTCGGAGGGAGCTCGTCCAGGAACGAATGAGGATGCCGCTCGAAACCTGGATACAGAGCGAACTTCAGTGTAGTCTACCGGTGTTAAGAAAACGCCTGCCTCTAGGGTCAGCGCAATAGATCTTCCAGATCGCAGTGCCCTCCTTCTGAAATTCAATTTAACTGAATTTACTCTTTGTTATATTTTCATGACTGAAAAGAGACTTTATTCTTGAGAAATGAATTTTGGCAGGTAAAACTATTCTACTTCGCGCTACACTAAACCATGTTTCATCCCTTCTCTAATGTGTTTTTGGGAGGTCATCTCTGCTGTTGGAATACGTACAAAAACTGATAATAACCAGAATCGCTGCACGGAATGTGTGTAAACAACAGACTTTGGAACGTAGTGAGAATCTACCGGTACCTTGTATTTTATAGTCGTTTGTGATTATGTTAATGGTACTTTGGTGGGAGTAATTCGTGAAAAAAATGCATTATGTACTTTGGCGGGAGTAAATCGTACAAAAATGTGCTATAGTTTTTTTCCATATTAAAAAAAAAGCCTTCACCTATAATCAATAATTCTAAATATTAACAACGGAAGGCTTAACATAACGAAACCATCACAATCTCCGATTTCATCTTCAAAGAGTACAAAAAAGGCATAACATTTATAGTGGGTATATTATGTCTTCTAAGTAATGCGACACTGCCATTTCTTATGAATGACTGTCAACTCAGACTTGTATGCGCTTTGCAAAGGATAAGATAAGATAGAAAATTCACTAAAGAGGTCAAACGACAAACGCTGCCCTAATACTAAGGAAAAGGCGTTAACACTATAGATCAGATATTTTATCTTCATTCTTAAACTACGTATGTACAAGTATAGTATATTCCTTCTTCATATCTTTTTTTGTTTTTGTTTTTTGTTTTTTCCAATTCTTCTCGCCTCTATAACAAAATATTTTTTTAATTAATTTATTTATTTAACTAGATAGCTAGTGAGTACAAATTAAAATTATAAAACAAAAATGCTTCTAGCCACTACCGTAAGAGCCAGGCTCGTGTACGGTGTGGTCTTAGTCTATAATATAACATAACATTTACAAGGACAGTTTACTAAATACAGTAAGTAACTTAATTGAAGCAAATAAATAACCCACAAGAGCAAGAAAAGAAAAAGTAAGAAAGAGAAAAAGAGACAAAAACACATTTAATATAAATTGACAATCAGACAGATATTCAATAAAAACATGAATATAGTCGACAGAAATAAAAAGTAAAAAAATACACACATTTTTAAATATTATATATCATGAATAATTTTATAAATTTCTTTTTTAAAAGCTTCAATTTTAAAATATTTCAAATTTGAAAAATGGTTTGTAATTTTATTATAAAGTCTTGGGCCGAAACTAGCACCATGTTTAAGAGCTGCACTTGTATGACATTTAGGCTCAATTAATGGGAAAGTAGGCTTCTGCCTTCGACTACGATATTCATGTCGATTAGATTTATGTTTTATTTTATTTCTATGGTAGTAAGTTAGTAAACTATATAGAAAGAATTCGAACCCAATACTGTGTGAGAAGACTTTTCTTCGAGTACCGTACTTTCATTTTCTGTGTCACGTCATTCTATATTTTGCCATATCATCATCTCTAAACTGCCTCTGCAGTTAAAAAGCGTCAATAAGTAAAGAACTGGAATTGCAACAAGCTATCAAACCAGATTACCCCGAATGTTAGAGAATATACCCAGTAAACCACTAACAGAGAAGAATATCACAGCTATTTGTTCCATATTCTGCGGACCACTTCTAAATCTCCCACAGGGAGCAATAATAATATTACATCTCAAGGTTCGGTTACAAGTTTTTTTTCTCTCCATCTCCATCAGCAAGAAATGTGCTCCATTACTTTTTCCCATTGTTACAGTCAACTGCTTTCCTTTATTTCCTGCTGCTTTTTCCTCGCTCGTAAAGAGCAATGATGCTCTTCACATACTTCCACTAGCTCTCCCTCTTCTACACTTCACAGAGGTGTCCAATCCTTCAGCGGACCTGCCATATTGGCAAACAGATAAGCTTTCAAGGACTCCCAACAGAGATGGTTCGAAAGTTTATTTAACGGCAACATCGGTTATAGCTTGGGATGGAATGTATGCCGATTACTATTTCAGGTAGTACCAGCTGTGCGAAAAGACGTGTTCACTGCAACTACATATAAAGACCATCTAACATTCCGAATATGTTTACAAATGGCTTTTAAGGAACCAGCAGGTTCATTGCCGCCCTCACATAAGTACGCCATTGGTCCCTATCCTATGCAAGATTAATCCAGTCTCTATCATATCCCACCTCCCTCAAATCCATTTTAATATTATCCTCCCATCTACGTCTCGGTCTCCCCAAAGGTCTCTTTCCCTCCGGTCTCCCTACTAACACTCTATATGCATTTCTGGATTCGCCCATATGTGCTACATGCCCTGCCCATCTCAAACGTCTGGATTTAATGTTTCTAATTATGTCAGGTGAAGAATACAATGCGTGCAGTTCTGCGTTGTGTAACTTTCTCCATTCTCCTGTAACTTCGTCTCTTTTAGCCCCAAATATTTTCCTAAGAACGTTATTCTCAAACACCCTTAATATCTGTTCCTCTCTCAAAGTGAGAGTCCAAGTTTCACAACCATACAGAACAACCAGTAATATAACCGTTTTATAAATTCTAACTTTCAGATTTTTTGACAGCAGACTAGATGACAAAAACTTCTCAACCGAATAATAACACGCATTTCCCATATTTTGCGTTTAATTTCCTCGCGAGTAATTCCGAATATAGATATATTAATATACCTGCAATCATTTACAGTAATCCTTCTCTCTTCAAAAATAGAGTAGGAGATATGGATCCCTTCCCTCCTGCCAAAAATAAATAACTTGCACCAACACATTATTTTATTAACAAAATGAAAAAAATAATTAATGATTAAAGGACCAGGATTTATATGCTCAAAGAAAGTCTGAAACATACACAATTAAACAAGGAATATGCAAAAATATGCAAAGCCCAATTTTTTGTGTAAGGTTTACTATCTGTCTGAAAACAAAATATGTATGCAATATCAGGTAGGTATTATGTTTTCTATTTGACATTAAATTCAATACGTACACTTTATTTATTTGCTTACCTTACTTTTTCTGATTACGCAGTATAACAGGAACACTTTAATTGAACATACTGGGGACTATGTTGAAAAGTGATTAAGTGTTTGTAGTCTTATTGTACATATTCAATTAATAATACTATTATTAAGGTTACTTTTTGACCCTCCCTCGTAACTCTCATAGATAATGAAAATTTGACATGGTGTTGTATGTATGTATTTATTTACACTGCAAGTGGGCAAGCACCCGGTGGCAGTGGTATACACAATATAAACAATACAAAATAAAATGATAAACAATACACAATAAAATCATAAACAACACACAATAAAATTTACAATACACAATACAATTATACAATACACAATACAATACACAATACAATTATATACACAATACAATTATACAATACACAATACAATTATATACACAATACAATAAGAATACACAATACAATTTAACAAAATAATTACAATTAATAATAAAACATAAATAAAATACCTAATTTTACAATACAACCTACTTATGTATAGGCCCTACATAAGTTTCAGTAGTCTTTCACTTTACTCTCATCTCACTCACTGTAGTGGCACTCTTTATATCTTATACTATCATTAGATAATTACCCTTAATCTTGTTTGGTTCGGAATATATTATTTAAATAGATCTAATACATTACTTAAGTAATTCAAATTGTAATAATAAAAACAGTCCATGCGTTTATTTTTTGAAAACCAAACTATGAGACAAGAGGACTGAAGTTTCGGTTGATATGTAAGTTATATTTTCTGTTACAAAAATACAAATTCTGTTCCTAAATCAAAATAGTGTTTATAAAGCAGCCTACATATGCTGTAGTAAACGAGAGAAAATAAGGAATCAGAAAAAAAAAAACAAAATTAAAAAATCTTTAACTTTGACCAAGGACTAAGAATCAATCTTGTGAATAGGATTGTTTTCTCCTTTCACTCCTCGTGAGGATATACGGCTGCGAAGATAATTACTTATTATATTAATAATTGAACATAATATAAAATGAATTTTGACCTACAGAAATACAATAGAAAAAATCGATTAATAATGAAGCAATTTGGAACAAGTACGTCAAAAGGTGTTAAAATGATGCTCCATAATGTTTTTCAGTTGGTTATTCAACAACGCTGTATCAACTACTCGGTTATTTAGCGTCGATGAGATTGGTGATAGTGAGATAGTATTTGGCGAAATGAGGCCGAGGATTAGCCATAGGATACCTGACATTCGCCTTACGGTTGTACGGTTGGGGAAAACCTCGGAAAAAACCCAACCAGATAATCAGCTCAAGCGGGAATCGAACCAGCGCCCGAGCGCAAATCCGGACCGGGAGGCAAGCGCCTCAGTCCATAATGTTTTATAAAAATTTGTACAGTTATATGGCTGTGAGACATGTACAGTCCGCGTCACCGTTTTGACGTGTGTTCTAGATACATAGTGCTCAGTTTGTGAGCATGTTGCTAGTGCAGCTGTGAATGGTACCACTTCCTATACACGTCATATCAGCCATTTACCAAACAGTTGTCAGACTGACTGCGGCAAATATAAAACACTCGCACTTAACGTTCCCATTACTTATTTCACACGCCAAAAACGGTGACGCGGACTATACCTTGTGGTCACAAAATAGCGTACAGAAACAGCACAAATGAGATTCCTCAGAACAGTTGAAAATGTTTCAGCGTCACTAACATAAAATAAAAAAGCAATGGAATAAATTAAAAAGAAAAGCCATTGTTGAGGAAAACTAAAATTATGGAAGACAGTGACTGCATCATGTAGAAAAAGATGTCCTTAGATAGACTGCCGCGATTAGCACACTTTCATCACCCTATGGGAAAGCGTGACCTGGGACGACCAAGGCCAAGATGGAAAGATTCAATTAGCCTCGGATCGGGACAGCAATGATCCAACTTGGACAGGAAGAAGTAACGGGAACTTCTAGAATCTAGATGATGTGGCCAACATGGTGCAAGACTATCGGTTGAAGAATCATACATGGGAGACATATAGGCCTAGACCTTCCCAGTCGTTATGGGAAAGACATACTCACTTCACGTCGAACCTGTGTCTATTACACTTACAGTCGGATATGCTACAACTTGAACAGCGAAAGTAAGTTCAATTACAACGAAATGATTATAATTCGCTCATTTGCCAACAAAAGTCACGAAACACTCTGCAGCAAGACGTAAAAACCAAAAGTATCTCGATTTAGAAACTTTGCCAGCCACGATTCTACTTCCAATTTTAAAACATTTCAATTTAAAGGTAGAACGCGCTCTTTTTAAAGCGTATGTGTGCAGAATTCCATTAAGCTCCGTTCAGGAACATCCAAGCTGTTGCTGGAAACATGGCAGCAATAAAAGTAACAAGTAGAACACCATACGGAGCAGATAACTGTATGTATTCAGCAAACGTACTGAAATTTCCGTTCGCCAGAGACTCGATAGAAGCGCACAAATTGGAATTCAAAGTGACTTCCTCCCTTAGTTGTACAATTACACAAACAGCTCTAAACTTGAACAGAGGGAGCGAGGAGGATCTGCCTCAGTAGGGTATATTTAATTCACAAAGTTGGTAAACATGTAGATACAATCGATTACAATCGGAACTAGACTAGATTGTGGATCATCGGCTCTGACTTTCTCTGTTAAGATCAACACTACCAACCAGAGAGGAACAGATGCGAAATACAATTCCAACATTCCGATTCAACGTAGCAAATGTTTTCGACATTTCAAAATACAGACCAACACGAAATGCCAGCGACTCCTAGATTTTGCAATATAAGTTGATCTCTCAAGCAAATGGCAAGGTAAAATTTCTTTCCATTCATTGTCGTGTTATTGAAACGCTAAATTGCTAGCATGATTCACTTGGGCGTTTATTCAAAAGTCTCATAGTGATTTCAAGAGAAGAAACCTGTATTATTTCCTCTTATTATTTTTCATACAATTCCATTCCCATCAGTTGGAAGACAACTCGTACCATTAAAATTTCACTATGACAGTAACATTTAAAGCAAAATATTGCAGAGTGAGGTGCCCTAACTTTCAAATCACTCTCAAATAATAGACAATCAGTGTTGCAATTGCATGCTATATTAGTATCCATCTGGTTCGATGCCCAAACAAAGAAGTTGATTTTTTAAAAATAATCTTCCACTATTACAGCTTCAGGATAAAAACCTTGACATTTAAAATAGCCCATAAACACTTCCCTCGCACTCCTTCACAGTCACTCACGGATTAAATTTATTTACGAGTATATATCACTTAAAGAATGACTACTCGAGTGAATTATAGCGCACTAACGAAGTGTTAACTTCTTAGACTATCAAAATCAGATCTACTAAATTATTATTTAGCGGACCATTAACGTTAGTGGATTTTATTCTAGCTCTACATTACTACTTATAGAACTGTTGTGTATTAAAGAACCAATAAATGCGATCTTGCAACCCAGCATTAAAATGAAAGGTTCACAGCCATATTGGGCCAAGCGCCATTTATTAAAAACGGAGAAAGCAAGGGTTAAATTTAAGTGAATACCATAGTTTAATGAAGATTAATATATAATTTAGTTTTAATGTGTATACTTTATATTACTTGCTATATCTTTCCATTGAATTATGGTAATAAATTCATTTTAACCTTTGATTTCTACGGTTTTAGTAAATGGCGCTTGGCCCACTATGGTTCTGAACCCTTCAAATATACGACCAACACATGGACCTAAAACGTAGCCCGCTATAGGGTTATACTGGGTGTTCATTTCAAAGTGTGTCATGACGTCACTGTCGATGAGTCAGCGATTTGAATTTTTTTTATTTTAGTAGGTTATTTTACGACGCTTTATCAACAGCTTTGGTTATTTAGCGTCTGAATGAGATGAAGGTGATAATGCCGGTGAAATGAGTCCGGGGTCCAACACCGAAAGTTACCCAGCATTTGCTCATATTGGGTTGAGGGAAAACCCCGGAAAAACCTCAACCAGGTAACTTGTCCCGACCGGGATCAGCGATTTGAAGCGAGTTTCAGCTTTTATGTCAGAGAAGTTGCCTATTAATCAAGGCGTTCAATCTGAACTTGAGAACGTGTACGGTATAACTTGAACGTCGTAGCAACAGATGGCGGTCTGTACGGTCTGTGTGCTACCATAACCTCTTTCGAACTGTGTTTTGCGCGGCCAAGTCGTACGCAGGGTATTTGTTATCATCGGTTGCGTACCGCAACATTCCACAATACAAATCAAATGCTCCGTGTCCATGTTGACCGTCGAAGTTAATGCCAACAAATACGTAAGTAATCGTCTTAACTCTCTCCCCATATCCCGACAGTAAGAAAAAAACTCACCTCAGTACATGTTTCCAAACAGTTCACATTCCTGCCACTACCGGCGTTACCGTACGTATCGGTAAGTACTCTTCAGAATGAACGCCGTACTTGCTAGGCAACTTCTCTGGCACGTAAGTAATACATCTCTGCGGAAGTGTAGGAAGATTGAATTCTCTAGGCTCATCGACTAGCCACATGACGGCATACAGCGAGCCATGACGCACTTTGAACTGAACACCCAGTAGTACAATAACTGAATATTGAATTAATTAACTTTCCGGAGAAAACGAAAAAAAAAAAAAAAAAAACAAGATATTCTGAATATAAGAACGAGCGGTAGGAAGGAAACAAAGTGAGGAGAAGAAGAACGGAAGACATTTCTTTAAGAGGATCCGTCCGCTATTTGTTCTAGTGCAGTCTGTTGACTTATCGTGCACGTCCACATATTCCCTAATTTGCTCCCCCTCTTGTCCGTCTTTTTCTTTTTCTGTCAGATACACAAAAAGCGGGACATGTTTAATGTCATTCAAAGCCGCAGATTGAGATGAAACACAAAGTCTATTACAAAACGAAGAAATATTACACCAGGTTTTCTTTGGGAATCCAGAAGTAAGACCACTGGAAGATCACAACTTCGTTAGAAAACATAACTGAAGCCTACTTCAAGACATACAGCAAGTATGAAATAAGATGTGAAGGGTTCAGAGCCATAGTGGGCCAAGCGCCATATATTAAAAACATAGAAAACAAGGGTTAAAATTAAATGAATACCATAATTTAATGAAACATGTAGCAAGTAATATAAAGTATGCACATTAAAACTGAATTATATGCTAATCTTCATTAAACTATGGTAATCACTTAACTTTAACTCTTTCTTTCTCTACTTTTATTAAATGGCATTTGGCCCACTATGGCTCTGAACCCTTCATATAGCGCTGCACTAGAGAATTTGAGAAATGCTTTTGGGGAAGTCCAAAAAAAAAAAAAAACTACTTAAAAGATATGAAGTTTTAAAGTTTTTAAATTTTTAACTTGTACCATATTAATGAAAGCGTTATAATGTGAATCAATATCGAGAGAATAGCGTAACGACATAAGTCATTTGATTCATAAATACCGACCTGCAATATGACTGCAGAAACAAAATATTTGCACGATTGAGTTTTTTGTTGTACTGTATTTACAGTTATTGTTGTTAGGCCTTGAATGTTAGAATTCCCACAAGAAACTTGTTGCTAGGGAAACTATTCTTCATAACATAAAACTATACTGAAATAGACTCATTACAATGCATTTATTGTTACTTAGTTACCATTACAGTATAGTTTTGCGAAGACTTTGGAATAATATTGCTCTAAATTGTCAATGTAAAATATATTGTATTTACAGTTTCAAAAATATAATCGTGCAAAAAATATTGTACAATAGGCCTACACGTTTGTGAAGTGCATTATAAAATCTCGGAAACTGACATTTTTCCTTGATTTTGTAAAAAGTATTTCCCAACCTTGTATCGTAATATACTGATTCTTAATACGCAACTAAACTTAAACACCCACACTCTCTTCGATATCATAGAAATCAACACATAAGATCTCCACCACCATATCCATATACAGTACTCCTACCCTCAGAATATGGTAATCCGGAAGATGCAAGTACAAAACAACAGTAAGACCCCTGACGACGAAGTACACAACTTCGAAACGGTTCTACGGCATATTTAAGGTATATTATTACCTTTTTAACAGTATTTTAACACGACGGATTTTTTAAGTTTTTGGGCCATATTCATAGCATTCTTAGCGCGGCCTTCCGGTGGATGATCAACGAACTAACGTTTTTCGTATTCATAAACCAGTGTTAGCGATATGATACGATATGAATCCTGTACAAGTAATCAATCGATAGCCGGGGCTAATTTAGCACGCTCGTAGCGCGGATTAGCGAAATGTCTATGCATAGCACCCTTAAAGTTTTAAAAATTTGTCTTATTGTAGGCTAAATAAAGGAACTTGAAGTTTCAAAAGTCCATTTCAATCATAATATTTGTCATAGGCTTCTGTTACCTTACAATCTAGGCTATCAAGACACTGTCGCCCAGGCACATACGCATGCAAAGCAGAAAATTCGATGATCCGAGGAACGATTCGTCGGAAAATTCTCAATGGAGTCTTCAAAAGCAGTGTTGCTAATTTAACTTTTCCCCATAAATGAATATTTCTTTACATGTGTTTTTCTTTCTAATTTCACCATAGCGACAAAAAGTATATCACTTTCGCGTAACGGAAAATCTAGCCTTTTTCGTTTTATGGCCATATTTCACCACAGTATCCCCTTAACGGAAAATCTAGCCTCTTTCCTTTCCCTTAGCAGAGGCATGCCAAAACCCTGCACATTGTACACTTGTCTCTGTGCGATGAGCAGTTTCTATTCCCCTACCTGGAGGGAGTGAATCGGTTTGGAGGGGAACGCGACAGGGCTGTACATTACCTGCAGTAGCAGAACAGATCAGTACGGGTGTGCTCATTGAGCTGTGATTGTGAATGCATTATTAAAAATAAAGCGAGGAGTCCACAGATATAACGAAGAAGAGAAATCACTAATCATATAACGTAACTGTTATGATGTTTTCCTCAGCCAACAGTAATTATTTTAAAATGAAAGGCTTTCATCATATCATGTGGACCTAATAGTGATGTGAGAATTTAAATCAGATTAGTAAAGTTCTCAAAATATATTCGCCAGCTCTTATTTCTTAATTAGTACTCTCACGGCAAGACAAACGTGACAATAATGTTGTTTTGGAGTCTGTACTAACACAGCCATCAATGGTTAGACGACTTACAACTTTTATTTGATAAGCTGATAAGTGATGAGAATATTGAATGAAGAATACATGTGAGGGTCTTGAGGTTGTAAGGGAAGGAAGAAAGCAGCTATTTGTAAGGCGGAAAAATTTTCTGGAAAAATAATACATAATGGCGAATTTTCCATCTCACGTTACTATATTATCTTAATATTCTTACGTTAATAAAGCTTTAAACCTGACATAAAGAAATGTCCTCGCTTCACAGCTTGTGAAGTACTCTTTTAACTCAATTCAGTAACGCTCCCAATTTGCTGATACTTGCTCTCAACGTTTCCCAAATAAACTATATGTAAATTTAAATTCAAGCTTAATTTATCCACTTTATTAATAATAATGTGAATTTATATTAATATACAGCAAGAAAATGATTCCAGTGTAAAAGCCTCACAATATCCTATTGCATGTATTTTGGAGTAAAATATTTTCTTTAACATTTGTGCACCAGTGGTCCCAATAATGCTTAACGAACAATGAAAGAGTATTACTTTGAAATAATCAGTACCTACTACGTAAAATGAAATACTGTGTTCGTTTTTTGTTGTTTCGAAATTACTGCAATATTTATGTTTTCTTCAAATACTGTAACAAATCATGTAAATAAATGATTCTTTACAAACGACTGCTTTGTGAATTGTAACTGAGTAAGTCTATTGTTTATTGTGTTACAATTATTGTCAAATATAGACACTGACAATAATTGTGTTTTTTCCTTCTCTAAGTATGTTTATAATGTCCAAATGTCAATTTAATTGAACACTAGAAGCGCAGAATAGATTATTGTACATCCCTCCGGCTAAGAACTGGTAAGAGCAACACGTGAATGACGCAATCTGCACAGAAGGGCGTTCCGCGCACATACACTGCACTTTCAGTGTCTGATTTTTGACATGCTTGCCTTAGCAGGAGAGAAAATATTATCGGATTATGCCAAAATTATTAGTACTTTAAAGAGTGTGTTAAGACATCTGTCAACAAGTTTAATAACAAATGAGTTATTTGTGCATCCCTGCAAATACAGCTCTGGCTCACTGCACCATAGCTGTAGGTATCTGATTCTAAAGTACCGACTAACAAGCACAAATTCCAATGTAGGCTGTTGTATTCAGAAGTTTGTGCAAACCGTATTTGTTTCCTAGAGTCATCTGAAAGCGAACAACGTTTGTGCAAACTAGTGCAAGCGCATTACATCTCTAGTACAATGACAGACGATTATACGACACTGCTTAACCAAAGCAATAAGATAGACTGGCCAATAAGCGTCTAGAGAACGACTGTAGAGCATCTAGATACAGGCCTTACCGCATTCAATGCATTTTTCACGAGAAACTTCCATATTATAGTTAATTAATACCAATTGCACATACAAAATATTTGCATGTATACGACACTTTATGTAGATACTCCTATGTAACCGTCACATAATTGCTGCATGCTTTTTGAGAGACAACTTGTATTACAATATACCAAGTGTTATTTGGTACAACGAATTTAATTCCGATAATGAAGTTCGAAAATGAAACATTTACGAAGTATTACTTTTTGTCAGTCACAAAGAAATATAATTTATTTTGGATGGAAATTGCGGGAACCGATAGAAAGCCATTTGACAACACTGTTTCAAGAAAGTCATGCTAAAGACTTATCGTCTCTTAAGGGGTTAGGTACAGCTTACAGAAGTAAAATTTTGGAAATATTCAACATTTTTTTTCTCCATTACTGTATCTTGTACAATAATGAAAATTGGTATGTTTAAAACACTGTCCTTCTGCTTTACGGAAAAAATATTTTTACGATTAAAAAAATATATATATTATTTTTTTTAATTAATTAATTAATTTATTTTTTTAATTCAGTTCACTGTGCAGTGATGAAGTGCTTCCCACATAACTAAAAAACTATCCAACATTCTGTGATGAAAGTTTTGTGGTGTATTTATACATGTCTTATCAACAAAATGACGCAAGATCACTCCTCTACCTTTGATAGATTGATAAAAAATAAATTCGTTTAAAAAATGGTCAAATAGCAGTATTTTCTTCTAACAAAAAATAAAAAAATAAATTATTTATTAAGGAATGTAGTTCAAAGAGCATGATATTGTAAATATGAGTTTCAGCAATAAAATAAAAGAGAGAGAACATGAAAAAGTTAACAAGTTTATGAGTTCTGAGGGAAACGCTTCATCACTGCAGAGTCAACTGCCACCATTTATAATTTTGAAAAAAAAAAAAAATATATATATATATATATATATATATATATACACAAGTAATTTTTTTTGTCGTAAAAGTATGTTTTCCATATAGCAGAAGGACTGTGCTCCACATATACCAATTTTCATTATTGTACAAGATACGGTAATGGAGGAAAAAAAAAGTTGAATATTTACAAAAATTTTACTGCTGTAAGCTGTACACTAACCCCCTTAAAAAATCTACCTCCTCGGTAAGTCTTGGACCCGTTCACTTCGAATAGTAACCACTAGACTATCGAATAAAAGGGGACATAATATTGTTCCTTATCTTATATATATATATATATATATATATATATATATATAAAAGATAAGGAACAGTATATATATATATATATATATCTTCCTTCAGAATTGCGTTTTAACATCACATTTCTGTAGTGCTCGGGAAAAGTGACATAAGTCAGTTTCCACAAACCTTTTTTGATAATTTATTGACAACTTACGGAACATCTGCTCCCTTGGAAAAAAATACATAAATATTTCTCCCATTACAATAATTCATACAGAAAAAAATCAAATCGACATAAACCAGTGTAAGTTGTCAATAAATTATCAAAAAAGGTTTGTGGAAACTGACTTATGTCACTTTTCCCAAGCACTGCAGATTTATTATGTTCTATCTTAGCTTAAAACTACCAATATGAGTGAATGAACATGTTTTAAGTCTGAGGTGGTTGGAAAGATTACTTTTATTGTTCGGTGGGATCTCTGTAACAAGAATCCGAACATTCTGTTGTCAGCTGAGACTTAGATCTTACATCCATTTACTTCAACAATTTGTTTTCTAGTTCAACGGTCGTTGGAAATTTCCACTTCATTTGGCACTAGTATTCTTCACATTTTTGTGGGTGAGAAATCGGATTTCTTATGACCAGTGCGCTTATCTTTGGCAGACAGATTCCACTTGTTAGAAACTCAGCACTACGGAACTTGTCTCGCGTATAAAACGGATAAATTTGATGAAAAGAATAATGTGTTTTTTTCTTCCTATCAATATATTATCGGATATGATGTACAAAGTAAATCTTCTATTCTGTTACTCTGTTCTTTAGAATGCTACCGATTTTTTTCTTCAACTTCTCTGAACTCTTGCTTGCAATCGTTATCAGTTTAAATAATCAATTCAGTTCAGCTTTCACAGGTAAATTGAAGTGCAATGATGACAGTTATGTACTGACATAAAGCGAACTCGATGGTGCATGCTGATGCCATTATTTCAGTCCTAAAGCCAACTCACTGGCAATTTCTTCGTTGCCACTAACCCTACATTCAATTGCTTTCATACAAAATTGTGGACTTACAAGAAATGTGTATGCTTACGGTGAAACGTCATTATCGTTGAGAGTTCTGTATATTTGGGCGTTCATATCTGACTCTCACATTCAAATAAAACTTTTCTTCGATTCATGATGCTTCTATGAAATCCTTTAATATCGCATCAGACTCAGGAAAAATTAATCCAAATTCTTTCATTTATTTAAGGGGTTAGGTACAGCTTACAACAATAAAATTTTTTTAAAATATTCAACATTTTTTCCTTCCATTATTATATCTTGTGCAATAATGAAAATTGGTATGTGTAAAACACTGTTCTTCTGCTATATGAAAAAAAAAATATTTATACGATTAGAAAAAAAAAAAAATATATATATATATATTTTTTTTTTCAAAATTCAAAATGCGCAGTGATGAAGCGTTTCCCTCATAACTCATAAACTTGTTAACTTTTTCATGTTCTCTTTCTTTTATTTTATCGCTAAAACTCATGTTTACAATATCATGCTCTTTCAACTACATTCCTTAATAAATATATGCATTTTTTTAAATTTGTGTTAGAAGAAAATACTGATATTTGACTATTTTGTAAAATGAATTTATTTTTTATCAGACAATCTATCAAAGATAGAGAAGTGATCTCGCATTATATTGTAGATATGACATCCATTAATACACACAAGAAATTACATCAAAGAATGTTGGATAGTTTTTTTAGTTATGTGGGAAACAATTCATCACTGCACAGTGAACAGAATTTTGAAAAAAAAAAAAAAAGTGTAAATATTTTTTTAAATCGTAAAAATATTTTTTTCATATAGCAGAAGGACAATGTTTTACACATACTTTTTTGTTATTGTCCAAGACACAGTAATGGAGGAAAAAATGTTGAATATTTCCAAACTTTACTGCTGTAAGCTGTACCTAACCCCTTAACAATGAAAATAATAAATTCTGCCATAATTTATTAATTATCAACTTGCCGATATAAATACATTTTGTAACATAGTTTTAATTATGATGTCGAGTGTCCATTTAAGAAAACTAAGGACATTTATAATGGATTCAATACACACGCCGCGTGTGAGAATCGAACTTGTTGCCGTTTCTTTCACGGAGAGTAAACAAGTTGTTAACATTTCACAAACTTCTCACAAGAGAAAGTATAAATTCTGATTACAATATCCATGAATGGTATCATTCCATTTGTACGGGGGGGGGGGGGAAGTGGCTTAATACAGGGTGTAACTACATTCAATACCCAAACTTCTAGGATGATAAAAGAGACCAAAACAAACCTTTTTGTTAAATGACCATGGGTCTGAAACTAATTATTGAATGACAAAACCAGGAAATCTACTGTACTGTAAGGAATAAGGGCTACAGTTGAAACATTGCGTATGACACTCATGCTTCAAAACCATCAATATTTACATTAATCAGTAAACACGCATGGCGTCAGAGTGCAATGTTTGTGCTGTGACCACGTAGTACGTTATAGTTCATTGAGAGTAGAGAGATGGAACAGTTCACTTCTTCCAAGACGTTCCTCTTGATTGTGGTTTTACCATGACGGTGCAACTCTTCATTTTTCTCGTGAAGTCCGAGAACATTTGAACCTCAGATTCGGTGAGCAGTGGATTGGCCGCGGTGGGCCCACTGGATGGCCTGCTCGTTCTCCCGACCTCACCCCACTTGACTTCTGTGTGTGGGGACACTTGAAGAGCCTGGTGTGCGAGATTCAATTGAATCGGAGGAAGAGCTCGTCGCTCGGGTGCTTACAGCTGCTGACGCTCTACAGTACATGCCTGGAGTCTTTGAACGTGTACGACAGGTAATGACACCTCGTTGCAGAGATTGAATTGAAGCAGGAGGCAGAACTTTTGAACAATTTTTGTAAAGGATTACAAACTGAAATGGTTTTGAAGCATGAGTGTCATAAGAACGTTACAACTGTAGTATGTTTATTCTTTACAGTTTCTGGTTTTGTCATTCAATAATTAGTTTCAGACCCATGGTCATTTAACAAAAAACGTTTGTTTTAGTCTCTTCTATCATCTCTAAAGTTTGCGTATTGAATTTAGTTACACCATGTATTTGAATTCCTCATGTATCCCATCATCATAATCATCATCATCATCATCATCATAATCGTCGTCGAATTATGTCTTCTAGGTCTGGTTCGGTCTCATTTAGGGATCTTTTAAAAGGTATTCATCAAAACCTGTACCTTTAGGTTTCTATAATTGTCTACTATTTTAGGCTTCCTTCTGTTTTTGTCCATTCCTAAAATAAGTCCAATACAATATTGTTTTTGCATCTTTCGATTCCAATTAACGACTGGTTCTGCTTCCAGTCCTCATAAAACTTCTTCACTTCTCTTCTGGCTCAAAAGTGCACACACTCTCTCTTTTTTTATCACACTGCAGCTAATTTCAGTCTATTCCTGTCGTTTTGCATAAGAGTTCGAACTCGATTTCCATATAGCAGATTATGAAGATACATTTGAAGGGTGCAGTGCATAGTGGGACGGATTGTAAATCTAGCGGGAAGCAATTATGAACATATTATTTTCCATTTTTATTTTATTTTTTTTTTTGGTTATTTAACGACGCTGTATCAACTACGAGGTTATTTAGCGTCGACGGGAATGGTGATAGCGAGATGGTATTTTGCCGATATGAGGCCGAGGATTCGCCATAGATTACCTGACATTTGCCTTACGGCTGGGGAAACTTCGGAAAAAACCCAATCAGGTAATCAGCCCAAGCGGGAATCGAACCCGCGCCCGTGCGCAACTCCGGATCGGCAGGTAAGCGCCTTAGCCGACAGAGCTACGCCGGTAGCCTAATATTTTCTAATCTGAAGTGCATGAAACGTACTATAAGTGAATGTTGTGTGATTCTGAACTTATATTGAGATAAATATTGTACTGCAAGGTAGTTTTACAACCCTTGTGGATTGAATCACTAAGTTTAAGCATTACAAACACAGACCTAACAGAAAAATATCTGATTATCCTTTGCTGTCATCGTTTCATCGGTGTCTTTTTCAAATTTCTAGTCCTTCTCATTATGATAATTATCTATTTCTTCTTAGTCTTCTTCTGGGTGTCCTTTGTTTAGTATTTCTGTTTCATGTTCAGTCAAGAGATTTTTCACCTCTTGAGATAGAGATTCTTGCTTCTTGTTGAGAAAGGGAGCAATGCTAGATATTACAAGGTTAGGTGTTACAGGAAATAGGTTAAGAATATTTACTTTGCATGTTTTTTTTATCGCGCGAAGATCTTCACGTATGTTCTTCACAGAACCTCTTCGCATCCTTATGTCTAGCCTCTTATGCCTCTTCAGTTAACATTCCTAATGATAAGACGGCTGATTCTATTATCTGTCTAACATGAATGAGAACTTTATGTACATTGACGGCATGTAGTACCATGGATATAACTGTAAGTAGGTACAGGTTTCTTTTGTCACATGGAAATGAATTCAAGGCCTTAAGATTAATGGGAAAGCCGTTTCATTTTGCGAGCAGAATGACATAACATTTTCTTATTAATAATTCTTTATTTACACCTGTGATAGATGAAGATAGTTCTGGATATTTGAAAAATTGGCGTGCGGTGTAGTAAAATATGTATTATCGTGACCCCTCGGTATAGGGCGTTCACGTAATGGTCCTATTTCCAATCTAAATTCATTTATCATTGTCTTTTCTTGCCAGTTAAGATTTTCTCTTCTGCTTGGTTTCGAATTTGCCAAACTTATTTGGGAACTTCAGACTTTTTTGCAACCAGTTACAATACTTTTATTGTATTTTCCATTGTTTATCTGACTCACCCTTGTAACAATAAACAGTTTTCTTCATACAAATTAATACGGCCTGTGAGTATTCGTACTAAATTTATTTTGTACATAATCACATAAATCTTGGACTTTTCTCCTGGCAAATTAGGTCATATCAATCCAGAATTAGAAACTTTCAGAGTAGGATTTTAAGCCCGTGTTAAGGTACGAATTTTCCATCGCGGTATAATTTCTGTACCGGATGCAGGTTCCCCTCTGCTGCCACATCACCTCCTTCTAGTGTAGAAATTGAGGAAGACAGTAGCTCTGCGTATTTCCCAGTCTTCTATACGCTTCAATGGCTTAACATTAACACTTTTTATACTGTTCGTATTCTCAAAGAGAACAACAAGTTAATACATGGTATTATTATTATTATTATTATTATTATTATTATTATTATTATTGATAGTAGTAGTACTATTATACTTCAAAATCTAATGCAATCATGTTTCATTCGTGCCTATACGCTAAGAACCACTAACTTCAAATACTGGCAAACCAAGTTCTCGTATAAATATTTACAATTGCATCTTCCGACAAGCATTCGAATGAAAGTGCAAATTTGTGCAGACCTATAATATTACTCCGGATGAAGGAGTGATAACATTAAATTATCGGCATTTTCACTATCTGTTAGCCAATCACGCACTGAAATCAGAAAGATGGTGAATAAAAATAAAACATGAATGCTGTAAAATAATCCATACCGACATGTGAATCCGTCTGTAGGGCGGGAAGAGCGGAATCGCTCTCTTCAATTATTTCGCGCTCTCAGCAACCCATACTTACAGCCACCGGAAGTCTGGGCAGAAACAGAGGTCTCACTGATGACTAGGTAAGAGTATAATATTATTTTTACTACACCAAAGAGTAACAATCTTGCACCATTTCCATGCAAAGCACGAGCAATAAACAATTTAGAAAATCAGTGATGTGAGCCTAAATACCAGCTGCTCATATGTTCTTAGCCCTTTCACGACGAGTTTAACCCTTTGAGTCACAGTATAATTTATATTATAATTACACGAATCTTATGATCTAAATAATATTCACTTTTTTCCAACGTTGTGTAATGTAAAGCGTTTAAAAATTGATATCCAGTTGAATACGCTGCAAATGAAATCACTAATGCACATTCGGTTATTAATATTATATGAACATTAATACTTCAACTGTCCTACAATTGTTTTAACATTACTGTGCGCCTATTAATCTCAATGGTCATTAATAGCTATCTTTAATTCTTTCCAACTCACTCACTGCACACTGAAGAAGACCATAAAATTATTCAGTATTCAATTTTAAAGTTAAGTTACTAAAATAATCTTTGTGTTCTTTTTAATAATAATGTTATACTATCTTTATACACACTATACAGTGAGTAACGACAAACACAAAGCGGTAACGCTGATTACAAACTGTCTCTAATAAAAGAAGCACTAATAATATCAAGTTATCATATCCAAAAATTCCCTACATTATCTTCACAGATTCCAAAAGCGCAATTTTGGCAATCAAAGATCCTTTACTTACCAGAAACAGAAATTCACCACATATCTCAAATACATTTATAATAAGTAAAGCTCGGATTTCTAAGCAAAATGCGTATTCTTTTCCACAGTTTTAAAGGTAAGCAGAAAGGTTATACTCGTACTTCGTAAGACACACCTAAATAAGCATTTTAACTATGTTTGTTAGTGCTTATAAATGCTTATTTCGCAGGAAGATGTTTTTGCTTACTTATTTTACGATTTTTAACTAAAATAGCATATTTTACCAAAAACTTAATTTTAAAAGTGCATGTTTCACTCCTGAATAAATGAATGAATTTAGCCATTATGTCCCGTGAAGGAAAGGCCTCTTATATAAGGAGTGGCTCGTTATTACTCGTCTGGTGAGTCATTCCAGGCCTAGCCGTCATTTATCACCGATTCGCACTTTCTTTGACTAATAAAAAATTAACTTCATCGAATGCGTAAGAAAGCAATGCTGGGTATGACCCAGGATGTTGTGAAATAATACTGTGTAGTTCTAATTAGGAGAGAACCTTGGGATTCCCCGTCAAGCTTCTGCGACTAGGCAGGTCAATCGATTATCGCACTTATCGGAATGATATGTGCATGGATGGTGAATCACCGAGTTCCAAGCTGCAGTGTGCAAGTCGTGCAACACGCGTAGGTTCAATTAGGTGTGTATGATTGCTCGCTGTTGTAGTTAAGAAATGCCACTCACAAAAACCTCTCAATCAGCGTTCTACGATACAAATAATTTATCATATTTCTGTGTATTCGTTTTTGCTTATTTTCACCATTTTTCGTGCTTGTTTTACTGTTTCTGTGTATTCGTTTTTGCTTATTTTGGTGTTCATTTTCACCATTTTTCGTGCTTATTTGCTTACTTATTTTACTGTTTGATTGTGCTTAGAAATCCGGGCTTTAATAATATGAAACACAATGTCAAAATCGTCTGGATCCCAACACATCAAGCTATAAAAGGAAATGAGCTAGTAGAAGAAGCCGCCAAAGAAATGTTAAATGTTATGTTTTATTTAACGACGCTCGCAACTGCAGTGGTTATATCAGCGTCGCCGGATGTGCCGGAATTTTGTCCCGCAGGAGTTCTTTTACATGCCAGTAAATCTACTGACATGAACCTGTCACATTTAAGCACACTTAAATGTCATCGACCTGGCCCGGGATCGAACCCGCAACCTTGGGCATAGAAGGCCAGCGCTATACCAACTTGCCAACCAGGTCGACCCGCCAAAGAAGCAATATCCCTAACAAACATAACACGAAACGATATCAAGCGAAACAATGGAAAGATACTTGGGTTTCATATCCAAACAAACTCTATTACGGAATATTTTAATTTCGACAAACGTCTTCTGAAGTCGAATTATGACACGATATAATTTCTATCACTAGAATTATAACTGACCATTCAAAATTGACTCACCAGTCATCACAAATCATCCCCAAGAATGTATTACATGGAATACCAGCTATACCACCAAGCACATCACCACTGAGTGCACTCTTCACGACAACTGGAGGTAACTCATGAATATCTCCCGAAAACTGCCAAATACCGTGAGAGACGATAATTATAATGCTTTCACGCGACTTATTTCATACGCCTCATCTTCTTCGTGGCTACAATATTTTTCCTGGGCGCGCGTAATATTTAACTTATAACTAACAGCGACTGAGTATTAACATTAGAAGTAAGCAACGTCAATTAAGTGCGAATTGCTCTTCTAGGCAGCTAAAAAGGACGTGAACTCCATGAATTAAGTCGCATGAAAAGGGGTATAATTCTTGTGTGAAATGAAATACATTTACCAAAGCCCTAAACTTATACGATAAACTATTGTAATCTGTACTTAAATGTTCATATTGTTCATGTAATGCATATTAGTTTCATTGTATTTGTGTTAAGTAGTCGTTATAAGACCATGCAGTGAGACGTCTACGAATGAACCCTACCTATTAAAAATTACGAAGTCTCCGCCACGAGTTGCATCAGCTTTGGCAAGAGGATGAGGCAAAAGCGACAAAGTATTTGTCATGGATAGAGACAGGATTTCCACGCAAATTCATGTTTTTATATAAGCTTACTACAGTTCTCAAACTTTGTAAATATCCGCTTCATGGCTTAGTGATTCGAAATATGTAGGGGAGAGTCGGGTAGTATCGGACATCGGGTAATATCGGACAGTGAGTTTCTTTCATCTACCACACGATGATAGTACCTGAGTGACATGGTTACGTTTCTGTGATGTCGCATAGAGAAACGTAACCATGTCATTCAGGTACTACCATATGGTGGTACTGTCCGATACTACCCGATGTCCGATACTACCCGACTCTCCCTTATACTTTTTCCGTGCATATTTACATGTTTTGGTCCTTTTCGTGGTAAATTCATGCGTAATGCATGTTTTTTTTTTTTTTTTTTTTTTTTTTTTTTTTTTTTTTAGATTTTAAGTTTAATAATGCACATTTTGAGGTTTATGTTGCGTCCATTTTTATAGTTTCATTCCATATTTTATATTCAATCGCATGATACTGCATTTTATAAATGTTGCCTCGGAGTTTGATATTTCTGAGCTTATAATATTTGAGTATATGTACTGAAAAAATAAAAGTGAAATTCTAACGGTTTGCAGGGTTTCTACCTGAGGACTTTGAACTTTACCAGCTAATCCTCTCATTGTATTGTCACAATGGAATTCCACACTCCTGCTCAATACAAGTCTTACCCTGAGGCTAAAATTATTATTAGAAGGATGCCTCTTCTGCTCCCTTCCATACTTTTGTAGTTTGGCGAAAATAGCACTAACATGATACCTCTAACATGTCTTTAATTTGGAAACGTAGATAGGTAGAAGGTCTGTAGTAGGCTACATGTACAGGTGTTTTGTGAATTAGTTACTGTATTTGTGTTCTGTGGTGATCTGTGAATTGTTGTAATGCCCCGATTAAATGTTCGAGAAGAGACCTTGTGGCACAGTGGATCAAGGGAAAAGAATATCTTAGAAATTTGGAAAGACTGTTAGTAGTACATTGTGCCATGCGAAAATAAAATGTAAGTTTCAATTCTGATAGTGCATATTTTCAGTGTTTTTTTTTTCCTTCATTATGCATATTTGGCCATTTGATAGTGCATGGATGCATGCATATTTTACGATTTGATAGTGCATGAAAATTCTGTTTCTATTCATGGATAATACGCTGAATACGCCATAGGGCAGAGCCGGGCATGAGAGCAGCTCCATTTAGCCGGCCAGAGCTGCTCTCGCTCCGCACGGCACTTCAATTCCAAGCCAGAGCAGAACGCTCACGCAGTGGCGGACTCGCATTACAGCTACATTCCCTGCATTAATATAACAAGAGCCACGGTTGTTCTAGCCATTCAGTATGTCAGTATATAACAGTTTGTAAAAATATTACATCAATCCATTGTACATTACAGAATTTATAACATTCTTATTAATTTAATGAAATAAACTTCGCTCTACGCACACAGACAAATCATTAGGCTTATTTACATAATCCATACGCACATACTGCAATCTCCTCACCACGGTTCTACGACACAGGCGTATGGCTTCCACTTCCCCTACTTGCTGTGGACAGAGTTCATCTGCCAATATAATTAAACATCGCTTGATGAATTCAGTTTCGTTGAATGTTTTCAATTCCTTTGCAATTTCGTGGCAAATTTTGTAGCTAATTCTCATAGCCGATTCACTAAGTGCATTATTGTCATCCTGTTAATATATAATATAATATAATATAATATAATATAATATAATATAATATAATATAATATAATATAATATAATATAATGTAATGTAATGTAATGTAATGTAAATGTAATGTAATGTAATGTAATGTAATATAATATATGATATGATATGATATGATATGATATGATATGATATGATATGATATGATATGATATGATATGATATGATATGATATGACCATAAATTAATACAACTTAAAGAAAATGTTTATCTGGTACATTATATTAGAGTATCTATTCGATATTTATATTGCATTATAAGTTATTATAATACATTTAGTAATATATAATTTTAAATTATACAAATATTATGATATATCATAGTGTAGTATATTATACTGTCATATACTATACTATGATATATCATAATACTTGTATAATTTAAAATTATATACAGTATTACAAAATGTATAATAAATTATAATGCAATGTAAATATCAAATAGATAGGCCTACTCATATAATGTACCCGAGAAACATTTTCTTTAAGTTGTATTAATTTATGGCGTTCATTACCAATATATTTGTCATATTCAGTAGCATGTTGTAAAGAATAAAGTCGTTGGATATTGAACTTCTTAATCAGTTAAAGTGTTTTATGCCAAATTAAACACTTCGCTAATCCACTGCTCTCTACCAAAAAGAACTCCCCCTCCCATGATACATTAAAAGCATTGGGAGTAGCGGGCAGCTTTAGTGTATGAGCGGAAGCTCCGTCTTCAAAGTTCGCCATCATACTGCAGTCACCACTGCACCGACACTGAATGACGTACAGTATGCATACGTCACAGCGCTCGCAAGACTCGCTCTTTAAAGCACACAGCGCTCATTTCTCAGAATCACGTAATGTGCCCAGCCCCGCCATAGGGAGAAGCAGTAGGAATCGGCGTAGCTCAGTGGTAACTCGTGCTCCGAATGCTGCGTTCAAGCGTGCGTTCGAACCTCACTTAGGAAGGTTATCTAGTGGATATCCAAGGTTTACCCCAACTGAATGGCGAATGTGTTAATCATACGGCGAACCCTCGGACACATCTCGCTATAACCAATATCATCGACGCTATATAACCGGACAGTTGATAAAGTGTCGTTAAATAACAATATGGTACTAGTTTTGGAACCACGTATGTTACTTGACATGATCGGAGAACACGTTCAATTAACTGAAAACAGTCTATGAGTCAAGTTGTAATTTAGCCTATTTGAGTCAATAATTCAGCCCTCTAACGCACATTACATAACTTGTAATGGTGGAGAAGCCAAGTATGATCGTATCAAAGCAACTTACGCAATTCAAACATGTGTACTCAACATCAATGTTTATTCAGTATGTAGGAAATTAGATGGGAGGAAATGGGCGAGAAATCTGTGAGAACGGAAAGTCCAATTAATTATTATCGCTTGCTTATTACTTATTACACAGCGGGGAAATCAGTTACAAATACATTATTGATTATGTGATTGTCATACAGATGTTTTAATTAGGCCTACATGTAACATAAACCCCCACTAACAGCTTACCACTGGACGACAGGTAGTTTAATGACACATTCATTAGTTTAGAATAATTCAATACGAATTAAGTACTGCTAAGGGTAATTAATATTTTACCCTTGCGTAAAAAAAGTACCATATTTTGCCACTGACGCACAAAATATTCACAATTTAAGAGACATATATTGGCTCCATCATCAGGAAAGGAAATAAAAGGAATATAGGCCTATTCATTTATAATTTGAGAGCGGCTACAGCGCACATCAATGTGAAATATTACCGGCACTTACGGCCACCTCCTCCCGCGTAAGCTGCAACATACTTACGGCGAACATAGCATTACCGCACAGTAGTGTTCGTTATTCCAACGCATTGGCTCTTTACAATATTAAAAAGAGCATTTTTCTAGCGAACTTACTTGCAAAATAATAACTCTATAATGAGCCCCTATATGTTTTTAAAAGAGTACATTCGTAAGTTTTGTCGCAAATATCCACAATCTCTCTTTCCTGAACTTGTAAATATCTTGCATCAGCCAAGTAATATGTCCATGCACTCATTCGAAAGTGGTGTAATAACAGTTTTGTATTACACGATAAAAATAAGAAGTATGTTGACAGAAGAAAAGTTAATAATAATAATAATAATAATAATAATAATAATAATAATAATAATAATTCTTTATTTATACTGGCAGAGTTAAGGCCATAGGGCCTTCTCTTACACTCTACCAGGTCACAAAGTATACAAGCAGTGAAAAATTTAACAAAAAGTTAAAGAACAGAATACTAACATATTACAAAAAAATAATAATAGCATAATAAAATCGACACTAAACAACATGAAAATAATACCATAATAGAAAAAAAGAAAGTAAAATACATTGGAATATAGTAAAAGCAAACTCACTTAGTACAAATAGTTAATATGGAAAACGTAGAGAAGAATATAACAAAATGGAATATAATAAAACAATAATAAAAAAGAAAAGAAATACAAAAATTAAATAAATTTCACAATAAAAAGGGTATGATAATAAATTTATCTGGTGATCAAGAGAACAAAACAGGGGAAAGGAAGGAAACTATCGCAGAGAAAGGGCTTTAACCGAAAGGAATCTGAATTCAAAAAGTGCAATTTTAGTTTATTTTTGAAACTAGGCAATGTCCGACAGTCTCTGACATGTTGTGGTAGAAAGTTCCAGAGATGGGCTGCAGAGACGGTGAAAGATGAAGAGTAGAAGGATGTTCTGTGTTTAGGAATGGAGAGTGTGATATGGTGTTGTGAGCGAGTATTTATTTCGTGATATGAGGACAAATGTTGAAAACGAGAAACTAAGTAGCTAGGGTTAGCCGATATTCTGGGAAGATTGCAGTTCAGTCCTCGAAGATCACTTACAAGATTATCTCAGGAAGTTGGCGTCTCAGGCACAAAATATCGTGCAGTCCGTCGATATGCAGGAACTTCACAGTGTTTCGAAACTTCTTGACTAGGTGTGGAGCCTGTATTCAACCACAAGGTTATCATATCATTCTCAACATTTTATGATTTCAAATGTTTGGCTCACGTCTTACCTTCCCAGCTGTATATTTCTATTTAACCGTACTGCTGCATCACAATCTGGAGAAGAACTTTCGGTAACTGATCCAAAAAGATAGGTTTCGTTTCTCCTGCCTTCTCTGATGATGGAGCCGATACGTAGTTCTGAATTGTTGAAATTTTCTACATTTATGTCATAGTGAAAAAATTCCAAATTACCGCACCAAGTCAAAAACCGTGACATTTGAATTATATTTGTGCCATGTTAATTTTTTAAATAAATTTCATTAGCCTATTAGTTTATTTTGCATACCTTTGCTACCTTCAAAAAGATACAAAAGCAACAAATGTTCCTTTCCTTTCTTTATTGAAACTAAGCAATGCATAATGTTATTCGTCCTGTGGTATTACCACAGTCTAGTACATACATAAGGAATATGCATCCATTGAAAGTTGAATTTTAGTTGCTACCCACTAGAATCGCTACTATCGCACAGTATATTGTTCCTAGTACTCTCAGTTGCTAACCGCTTGAAGCATTGTATCGCGAGGAATGCAAAAATCACCTCATGCTTCGTGACTGCATGTACTACATTGTGGTATCACTGTTATTTTCTACAGGCATTGAGATACGTCGAACGGAAGCAAAACAACAAATAAAAAGTGTATAATCACCGGCGTGGCTCAGTCGGTTAAGGCGCTTGCCTGCCGGTCTGAAGTTGCGCTCGGGCGCGGGTTCGATTTCCGCTTGGGCTGATTACCTGGTTGAGTTTTTTCCGAGGTTTTCCCCAACCGTAAGGTGAATACCAGGTAATCTATGGCGAATCCTCGGCCTCATCTCGCCAAATACCATCTCGCTATCACCAATCTCATCGATGCTAAATAACCTCGTAGTTGATACAGCGTCGTTAAATAACCAACTAAAAAAAATCACAGTCAAAGCCAGAGATCGAACTGAGTTCGCGGAATGACAGCCCAAGCTCTATCTCTAATGCAACAGAGGGGCTTCATACCAAGGGTAAATTTCTGGAAAGATAACAATAAGCTGTATATATTCAATTCTATAAAAAAAACCGTAAAACTCTACTTAAAGAGATCTTTATTTTTCAACGTCCGATATCGTCTGGATGAATGGATACTCGTAAGTCACAACAGTTACTTTGACACATAAAGGTATACAAATTACACTATTCAGATGTCGAACAAAATTCAGCAGAGAATTATTTGATTGGATGGAACGAACCATTACACGTGAGAACGCTCTATAAATAATTCAAGAAATAACTATGCAGAAACACTTGCTTCCCCAAATACAGGACTCACGTCACTCTGAACACCCACACCAGCATCAATAAAACGTCGACCGCATCTACCCTAACCATTAGACAAAGCTGCCAACATTGACAGTGATGAAGTAATTAGTGTCCATTAAAACTTCACACAAGCTATATGCAAAGAACGTGTTGTTTACGAGATACAAGCAAACGAAAAAAAGCATGCGAAACATTATAGATGAGTTACTTGTAAATGAATAACTTACTCGGATTAAAAGGCCACAAAACTGGAAAATAATAGCTACTGTTTAGTGAGTATCCATTTATCCAGAGTTAATTTTTGGGAAAAATCACTAAAGCGTATAGAAGAGTATACTAAATTTGAAGCAATCTAATATAGATTCAATTTAGAAAAAAAATTAAAACAGAGAATACAACAAAATTAAGACTTTCCACGTGCATAATTAATGCTGCGACAAGGCAAAGAAAGATACGCCTTCGTCTTCAGGACGGTAAGCAGAATGAAAAATACAAACATTGCAAAGTACAGTAGTTGCAAAAAAAACCGGACCGATCCTTGTACTTGATTTCAGAGCCTTGTTCCCTCCAGAGCACGATAGACCGGTAACTAAGACTTTCGTAGTTCGAATCCTGTCTGGGAAGGAAACTTTTTTTGTTACTTATTCAATTTATTCCAAATACTTTTCGATTGCAGCGATATTTTAATTAACTTATTATTCCCAGAACATGAATTTTACCAGCAATCGAAAAGTATTAGGAATAAATTTGAATAAGGAACAAAAAAAAAGTTTCCTTCCCAGGCACAATTCGAACCACGTAAGTTTTAGTTACCAGTCTATCGTGCTCTGGAGTGAACAAAGCTCCGAAATCAGCTACAAGGGTCGGTCCGGTTTTTTTTTTTTTTGCCACTACTGTACAAAGTGCAAAGAATAGAAATGTATTGATTTATTTTTATTTGTGATATTTAGACCAATGATAATCAGAAGTCAAATATAAATTCAGTTTTATTATCTTATTCTGCAAATATAAATTATACCACCACCGCCAATATTAATAGACCTACTAACAAGAGGATATTAATGACTTCATGTGAAAACTTCCCCTCATACTGCTAGATTTTCGCAGTAGATAGCAAATAAATCATGAAAAAAACACTGCCCATTCTGTGAAGTTGCTAAATTAAAGCTTGTATACATTATACGAGTACAATGTTATCGGCAATCTGATTAACCTTCGCCCCTGAGTACGAGTAAATAGTGCTTATCAGCTGGCGCAGCACGTTCAGTATACGTCTGTAAGTTTTCATTTCGCGTGTCACGTGACAGGACAGAGTAGACATTCATGGAGAATAGTAATTCCATTACTTTCTGCAATTACGCGCTGTTGTTTCTTAACGCAACATTCATGCACTTACAGTTAGTATGGAAAGCTATTCTTTTTATAGTTGTCTGTCTGCTATGGACATCTACCAATGTGCCCAGTTTGAAGGGAGATTTCATCAAGAAGTCATTAACTGTTGTCTTGTAGATCTATACTTTACAAGTTATTGAGTTTCTTTTTCTGCAGAACATATCTGTAGGCCTACAGCGTTCTCCAAAGACTAAGAAAGAATATACAAGAAAGTCGATAAACAAAAGTTTGCAAATCATGTGCATATCACTGAATTTTAATATATCTGGGTTGTCTAAGAGTCTTCTTGATCCAACCATACAGATGTTCAACATAATAATGTAAACCCAAAGGAATTTGGAAGATAAAATAACATTTTATACTCATGATTCCCAGCATCTGAAGGCCGAACTTGACGTGAAATCCTGTCGATCCGTTTAATTAAAGATGAATCTGTGAATTGCTTTACCGAAAGTAAAAGAGAAATCATGCATGCATACTTACATACATTTGTCATTAACATAATCGTTCAAAAATTAGAAACTTTTGGCCTTTTTCCTTCTTGACATTTATTGCCCCATATAAATAAAACAAATTCAAAGTTTGTCAGCGAGCCGGTCATGTGGGCATATTGGCACGGGGCAATCGCGGCAAGTTAAGGGCATAGGTACAGCTTACAACAGAAAAATTTTTTAAATATTCAACATTTTTTTCCTTCATTACTGTAGTACAATAATGAAAATTAGTATGTGTAATACACTGTCTTTCTGCTTATTAAAAGAATAATTTTCCGATTAAAAAAAATTATTTATATATAACTGTATATATATATATACATATATATATATTTTTTTTTTTTCAAAATTCTGTTCACTGTGCAGCGATGAAGCGTTTCCCACATAACTAAAAAACTATCCAATATTCCGTGATGATAATTTTTGTGTGTATTTATGCATGTCATATCTACAATATGATGCAAGATCACTTCTCTACCTTTGATAGATTGCCTAATAAAAAATAAATTCATTTGAAAAAATGGGCAAATATTAGTATTTTCTTATAACACAAAATAAAAAAAAATATTATTTATTAAGGAATGTAGTTTAAAGAGAATGATATTGTGAATATGAGTTTCAGCAATAAAATAAAAGAGAGAGAACATGAAAAACGTAAGAAGTTTATGAGTTATGAGGGAAACGCTTCATCACTGCACAGTAAACTGACACCATTTTGAATTAAAAAAAAAAATATATATATAATTTTTTTAATCGTAAAAATATTTTTTCGTATAGCAGAAGGACAATGTTTTACACATACTAGTTTTCATTATTATACAAAATAATAATAATAATAATAATAATAATAATAATAATAATAATAATAATAACAATAATAATTCTTTATTTATACTAGCAGAGTTAAGGCCATAGGGCCTTCTCTTACACTCTATTCCAGGTCACAAAGTATACTAGCAGTTAAAATTTAACAAAAATTTAAAGAACAGAATACTAACATAATACAAAAAATAATAACAATAATAGCATAATAAAATCGACACTAAACAACATGAAAATAATACCATAATAGAAAAAAAGGAAGTAAAATACATTGGAATATAGTGAAAGCAACTCATTTAGTACAAATGGTTAATATGGAAAAACGTAAGGAAGAATATAACAGAATGGAATGTAATAAAATGATAAAAAAGAAAAGAAATACAAAAATTAAATAAAATTCACAATGAAAAGGGTAATATAATAAATTCATCGGCTGGTAAAGAGAACAAAAAGGAGAAAGGAAGAAAAGAAATATATAGCCTATATTTTTACAAAACTATCGCAGAGAAAAGGGCTTATAAGATACAGATATATAAGATACAGTAATGAAGGAAAAAAAGTGTTGAATATTTCCAAAAATTCTACTGCTGTATGCTGTACCTAATCCCTTAAGGGCTCAGCCATTGCACCAACAACAAAAATTCATCACTCTCCGTCATGTCTGAACCCACGAAACTTTCATCTAACGGAAATCATACGAAGCAGCCGAGCAGGAGGAACACAAACAAACCGTTATTCTTTATTTTCACTAACTCATTAATTCAATTTCATTTCATCTATTTTTTTTTTTTCGATTTTTCCAAATGAAATCCTCCAAAAAGCCGGTTAAGTTTCCGCTAGACTTTGAACAGTGAGCAGCCGTATGGTGGAACAAACACGCTGGTAAGTATGACAAGGAAGGCTTCAGTCGAGCTCATGTGAGTAGGTTAATGGTATTCATGAACAACACTGCGTTAATTTGTTTTGTTTTCCTTTTTTATTTGCACTTCTAGTGTGCAGTGCCGCGTTTCCTGTGCTGCCCAAGCTTCATTTTTGCAAAGTCATGATTTCTTATTATACTAAACCCACACCCACAGCTAAAAGCTTTTCGCCTTCTACAGTCACCAGACAACTAACGTTTTTGTTAAAGGGTTCTAGGAATATCAATTTTATGACCCAAAAACAATGCTTAAAGTTCCCTTTTCCCTGTTCAAAAATATGTTAGAGCTTCTTTCAGAAAAGTAATTAACTCACAACTATCGCAGAAGCATCAACATGGTCTTTGGTGGTAATAAAAATAGGAGACTTTACGTCACAGACTTGAGTTCCCCAGTCTCGCGCAACCCATTATATTTTTTCTTCCGCTTCTCTTTATGCGAAGCATCCCTGACACTGACAACGCGATTTCTGGTATGCTGTTTGTCCATGTATGCCTAAAGCGATTTCTCCTAACAACAAAATATATTCAGTATCACGAATCATCCATCAGAACATGATGCACAACACATATCGATATTTTAGAAAAAAAAATAATTGGCGTTGTTCAGAATAACAAGACAGAAACATTCATAGATGATCCCACGAGAGGTTCCAATCAGCGAATAGGGATTATAAAGAATGGACACTGAGCGAATTTTCCTGTGTTTTGTTTCTCTGTGCGCCAGCGTTTAGTTCTACTTTCAAGCGCTAGTGGTTAGTGTAATCGAGCATACGCTAAGATAATAATTGAGAATAGAGTTGAGACACAGGATTCAAACATCGCCTACCTTATTGCATAATCCAGTAACGCTTTGCTTCAAAGAAATTCAAGTTAAAAGCTTTTCCTTATTTCTCAGTGACGAACTAGTTGTAATAATAAGTTTTTATATTTCAGATATAATAAATTATATTATAAAATAATATAATACATTATAAAATTAAGTATCAAATTCGTTTAATATTTATATATAATATAATATAGGTATATGGTTTTACTTCTCATAAGAGTTTTGTTTTTCCATTTTCAGTGCTATCAAATCATAACATGGGGTCAACATCTCAACTCTCATTATGAAGGAACTCTAGATTCTAGACATTACAGTTAATGACGGATTTATTATTTTATGGATCCAATTTATTTTATTTGAGTACATAATGTACCTACATAGATGTATTAATTATATGTGTTATATTTCCGCTGTGTCGACTGCTAGCTGGTGTGATGTCAGCGCCAACTCTAGGGAGAAAGCAGAATCTCACGCTCTAGCTGGCTTGAAGGTCATTCAAATCAGTCCGGCTACATCAAAGGTACCGACGCGAAGTGTCCATTCTTCATAATCTCTATTCGCTGTTCCAATTCTACCAAGAATTAAAAAGCTGTTTTAGCTGTGAGTAAAGCAATGGATAGCTTCAAATATTTGGGGTGTACTATAAGTAGCAATATGAGCTGCTGCCAGGAAGTCAAATAAAAAAAAGACTAGTAAAGTGCTTTGTATGGAGTGTGGCATTGTATGGGGAAGGAACATGGACATTACGAGGAAGTGAAGAGAAACGACTGGAAGCATTTGAAGAAATATTGATATGGGAAAGAGTAAAGCGTGTGCAATGGACAGACATAATAGAAAGTGAATCTATTCTAAAAAGAGTAGATGAAGAAAGAATGATGTTGAAACTGATCAGAAAAAGAAAAAAGATTGCCTGGGTTACTGAATGAAAAGAAACTGCCAATTGAAGGAGGCACCAGAAGGAATGGGGAACGGGAGAAAATTCGGGGCAGAAGAAGATATCAGATGATAGACATTAAGATACATGGATCGTATGCGAAAACTAAGAGAAGATTGGAGAATGCTGGCTTTGCAGTCAAAGACCTGTCCTTGGGCAGAAAGCTATGAATGATTTAATGAATGAATGAACAGTACAATTTATCTGACATATACAATTACTTATTTTGGCATTGTAAGCAATGCACCTTATGTATACTCTAGATAATGTAACTGCATCCTCTCATTTGGCAGCATATTAAGGTGTTAGGCACAGCTTACAGCAGTAAAATTTTGGAAATATTCAACATTGTTTTCCTCCATTACTGTATCTTATACAATAATGAAAATTGGTATGTGTAAAACACTGTCCTTCTGCTACATGAAAAATATTTTTATGAATTAAAAAAATACTTACTTTTTTTTTTTTTTCAAAATTCATTTCACTGTGCAGTGATGAAGCATTTCCCACATAATTAAAAAACTATCCAACATTCTGTCATGAAATTTTTTGTGTGTATTTATGCATATTACATCTACAATATGATGCAAGATCACTTCTCTACTTTTGATAGATTGTCTGATAAAAATAAATTCATTTAAAAATGGTCAAGTATCAGTACTTTCTTGTAACATAAAATAAAAAAAAATTATTTATTAAGGAATGTAGTTGAAAGATCATGATATTGTAAACATGACTTTCAGTAATAAAATAAAAGAGAGAGAACATGAAAAATTTAACAAGTTTGTGGATTATGAGGGAAACGCTTCATCACTGCACAGTAAACTGCCACCATTTTGAAATTGTAAAATATATATATATATATATATATATATATATATATATATGTAAATACTTTTTTTTATCGTAAAAATGTATATATATTTTTTTCATGTAGCAGAAGGACAGAGTTTTACATATAGGGTACCAATTTTCATTATTGTATAAGATACAGTAATGGAGGAAGAAAATGTTGAATATTCCAAAAATTTTACTGCTGGAAGCTGTACCTAACCCCTTAAGTGATTCTACATACTGATGTGTCATGAAAATATATTCAAGGAAATACACTATAAAAGGGAATGTAATTCGCATCATGATAAAAGAACTTAATTGCACAGAGAAGTGTAAAACGAATGAAAAAGTACGTTTCATCTTCGTGACACAGATTTCCTTTTACTTCTTAAATTAGAAGTGGATTGACACGCACAATATTTAAAGCATTCAAGTGCTCAGATTCATACAAGACTTGGAGATATTTGCATAATATATAATAAAAAAGTTGTCCCCCAGGCTATAAACATCAGGTCTTACACCTGCTACAAATAATTCTTAGATCAGTATGTGAAAAATCCTATTACGATAACATTAACTTTAGAAAACTACGCACACACGAAAGGTGTTACGTCTTGTGAGAACTTCCTTCCATCTTGTGGCATTGTATGTATATGACCTTAAAGAAACCACAAAAATGAAAGTCTATGTGGTCTTGTGTCTGAGTCACATGGATTACGAAATTTTGACAAAAGAACGACTGATTAAATCTGTATGCAGTCAGTACAGGCATAGTCAAAAGCAATGAACGTAAAGTAGTTTACTGCTACAAAGCCGAAAGTCACTACTTTTAACATAACATAATCCTTCCAGATGCAGATGTAACACAGTCTAGTATATAGGCCTACAGTCACGAAGCTCAATACGTAGTAAATATGCATCCATAGATAGTTGCTAACTACTAGGATCGCTAATACCGTCTCATTACAGACAATGCGAAATAGCACCTGCACAGTCTATTGTTCCTAGCACCCTCACAACTCAAGCTTCGTGACTGTATATACTAGAATGTGGTTGTAACTTAAATGTGAAACCGGAATAATCCGAAAAGTTTAAACCTAGCGGCGGCGACGGCAGTGGCAATAGCAGTAATAGTAGTAACAGTAGTAGTAGTAGTAGTAGTAGTAGTAGTAGTAGTAGTAGTAGTAGTAGTAGTAGTAGTAGTAGTCGTCGTGATGGTGGTGGTAATTATAGATGTGTTACCAGTACCACACATCTTTCCACTATAGTTCGTTGTCGAATGATAACAAAACTTTACACAATTCCATCGATCAGTCCTTTGGTTTGCCAATATTAATTGAAGGGTTCAGAACTACAGTGGGTCAAGCGCCATTTATTAAAAACGGAGAAAGCAAGGGTTAAAGTTAAGTGAATATCATAGTTAATGAAGATCGGCATATCATTTAGTTTGACTGTGTATACTTTATATTACTTGCTATATGTTTCGATTGAATTATGGTAATAACTTCATTTTAACTCTTGTTTTCTACGGTTTTAGTAAATGGCGCTTGTCCAGCTATGGATCTGAACCCTTCAATTTTCTACTTTAGTCCCCAAAAACACACGATTTCAGAACAATGTCGAAAATGATTTTTCTGTAACATTATTAAATTTATTCTATGCTTAATATCAACTCATTCACAGCCTTCTGCCCAAGGACAGGTATTTCACTGCAAATCTAGCATCCTCCTATCTTCCCTTTTTCCTCCTCCTTATTGTCTCCGCATACACACTTTAATGCTGCCTATCATCTGCTATCTTCTTCTGTCCCGAACTTTACTCCCGTTCACCTTTTCTTTCAGTTTTTTTTTATTCTAGTAGGTTATTTTACGACACTTTATCAACATCTAAGGTTTTTTTTAGCGTCTGAATGAGATGAAGGCGATAATGCCGGTGAAATGAGTCCGGGGTCCAGCACCGAAAATTACCCAGCATTTGCTCATGTTGGGTTTTGAGAAAACCCCGGAAAAAACCTCATCCAGGTAACTTGCTCCGACCGGGAATCGAACCCGGGCCACCTGGTTTCGCGGCCAGACGAGCTAACCGTTACTCCACACGTCTTTTCTTTCAGTTTAATAATAATAATAATAATAACCATAAAAATTAATTCCATCACAAAGAAGAAACATGTAAAAACATAAAATGTAGACACAGGTTACAAATTCAGCTTGATTCGGGTTCGATTTCAAATGAGGAAGTAGAGGATTATATCCATTCTACAGAAATCTGAAATGTGTTCTTTGTCTTAGCTATGTTGTTACACACAGTACACGTGCGCCATGCTGACCACATAAGTAAATCCTACTATTAGCACTGATAACTACCGGCGAGACAAGATCATTCTCACGCGCTGGAGCCCTAGTAGGCTTGTTGTGCACTAGAAATGGAATGAGTTGCATGCCGATTGTGCTGGTCGGCTAAGCCAACTCCACTATCCGCCGCAACACGAATTCCTCTCCAGCCAACAAGTCTGAATACTATACCGCTCGTAATGGTCTGCTGTACCTCAGAGATTCATCTCAGTCAAATCCACCGTCAGTGCTCTGATCCGGGGCTCCGGTTTCTCTTTGTAAATGTCTGAATCGTCTAAAACCACCACTATCATGTATCAATCTTTGGGCAAACCACGAGACATTAACACGATGGACGCCCGATCCGACGACAAATAAACACACGAAAATGACCAGTTTTTTTAAACGGAGATAAGGGCAGAGTCACTGTAAAAAGTATTGGGAAATTATGAAGGAAAAGGGAGAGAACACCGAGAAAAACCTCTCAGAACCTTGATTTTGCCCATCACAAATACAACTCCGTCATCGTCAGGATTTTTAACTCAGATCCACGGTCGAAAGTCAGCACCCTAACAACTGAGCTATCAAGGCGGAACAATTCTTGCAAGTGTATTAGTGATGATTGTCAAATAAAAAATGGAATGAAAATTACAAACAAAGAATATTTCAAATACCTCGTTCTCTCTTATTCACGAGTAAAATAATAATAATAATAATAATAATAATAATAATAATAATAATAATAATAATAATAATAATAATAATAATAATAATAATCATCATCATCATCATCATCAACCAGTCTGCTGTCACAAAATCTTAAAGTTAGAATTTATAAAACAGTTATCATATTACCTGTTGTTCTGTATGGTTGTGAAACTTGGACTCTTATTTTGAGAGAGGAGCATAGGTTAAGGGTCTTTGAGAATAAGGTGCTTAGGAAAATATTTGGGGCTAAGAGGGACGAAGTTACAGGAGAATGGAGAAAGTTACACAACACAGAAATGCACGCATTGTATTCTTCACCTGACATAATTAGGAGCATTAAATCCAGACGTTTGAGATGGGCAGGGCATGTAGCACGTATGGGCGAATCCAGAAATGCATATAGAGTGTTAGTTAGGAGGCCGGAGGGAAAAAGACCTTTAGGGAGGCTGATACGTAGATGGGAAGATAATATTAAAATGGATTTGAGGGAGGTGGGATATGATGATAGAGAATGGATTAATCTTGCTCAGGATAGGGACCAATGGCGGGCCTATGTGAGGGCGGCAATGAACCTCCGGGTTCCTTAAAAGTCAGTCAGTAAGTAAGTAAGTAAGTAAGTAAGTAATAATAATAATCATCATCATCATCATAATCATAATATATTATTTTAGCTTTGACACTTAGTCAGAAACTCAGGCGACCAATTTGTTACCGCCACAAGCTAAGAATTTTCTCTCAGCCTGTACTATGGCCATAGAACTTGATGGCTCTACACAGATAAAATATTTTAAAGCATACAAGACCATCTTTGTGAAGGGGAACGGACTAATGCTGATAATAATTATGACGTCGTTCATATTAAAAAGACGCAATTCCTCAGAAGAAAATACTACCTACATTTTCGTGAACTTGTGGCAACAATTTTGAAAGCTACGTAGAATATAATGTTACAGACACAACTTTCACGCTTATTTACTAGTACAGAGACAAAACAAAAGGATATTGCTTAAGCAAGACATCAGTGGGGCAACGATTTCACACATTCCTTAACAATAACATTTGGCAACAGTAAGATGTATAGATATCATTTAAAATTATTTTTCATTGTTATTGTTATCCAAGCAAACCATTATCTTTTCTTCCAGCTCTTAAATGTTCAACTGCATTCAGAAGAACTGAAACTTTGGATTTCCGCGAAAGAAAAGGAAAATACTAATTCGGCGTACAAAATTCAGCCTCTACGTAACTTTTCATCTAAAGTCCTGTTTTCAGAACTTCAAGCCGATCATGTATGAAGCCTCTTCTATGGACCAATGGGAATAATCTGTACGGGTTGGTCGGGCTGTCGCAAAAAACAAAAAACAAACGACGATCATACTTACAGTTACTTCAGCTTTTAAAAATGCAACACGGGCAGGACTTCTGTTAAATTACCCAGGTTAGAAAAGTTTTAAATACACAGAATTAGTTTTTTTAGGTATTATTATTATTATTATTATTATTATTATTATTATTATTATTATTATTTTACACAGTCATTACTTTATTTTTTTCCATTAACACTAATGTCTAGGTAATTGCCATTGTCTCAATGTAACACGTGCTGTGCTGATCATACTAATTCTACTATTCCTTTAGTTGTGAGATTATATTCATATGCATTAATTCTTGTTTTTTTTAAGTTAATACTTGTATACTAGAATGTATTTTCCTATTTGCGATTATGTATTCAGTCTCTTTTTTTATTATATATATATTTTTTTATTACTGTCATTTTAAAGTTAATACTGATAGTGTGTATGTATCAAGAGGAGTAGAAATATTCTACTCCTCTTGGTATGTATTCAATCTCTCTTTTTTACTTACTTATGTTTATTATTATTTTTAAGTTAATATTTGTATACCGGTATGTATTCTTCTGTATGTGATTTGATCCTGGTTGAGTGGAAGAGAAGGTCTGATGGCCTTAACTCTGCCAGGGAAAATAAAACTATTATATAAATAAAACTATTTTATATATATATATATATATATATATATATATATATATATATAAAGAGCATACGTACCTAAATTCTGACATGATACAGATCATGTTTCTAAACAAAATAGCAGTAATACAGTCTGTTGTAATCTCAGTAATTTGTCCACAATTATCGGTAATTTACAGATCCAATATTATCAGTGAAATTACAATAGACGTAGTAATTTAAGACAAAATAAATTTGTTAAAAAATACCAGCAATTAACTTAATCCTTGTTTAAGTCCCTTATTTTTTGCATGAAATTTAAAACAATTAGTTAAGTACTATGAACAAGCAATAGTGTGTGTCCAAGGATTCTAAAATTTAATTACCTATCCTGAATACGTGTGTTATCTTTTTTAACTTCATATTCCCTAATTAAAAAAAATATTATTAGACGGTTTTGCTCAGGAACATTATCTCCCTAGCAAAATGTTCGGTATCTATACCGTTCACACACTCTGTATTTATACATCTTGATTAAACAACTTTTAACACTATATCACTTCGGAATATATATGTCTTTCTCGTGTTAAATTCTATCGCACCCGGTTAACATGTTTCGGCCTGTTATTGACCTTCTTCAGAACTGGCTGTTGCTGGTCTTGGCACATTTTGTTTTTTGCAATTCATTTTTGTGTTCAGATAAGTCTAGTAATATAATGAAAAATATGCAAAATCCACAAGCATATAATTCTCGATAATGATCAATTGACAACATAAAGCACAAGAATTATCAATTACAACATTGTATTAATAATTGATCATATAGTATTTTTAAATATTTTATTCTTCGTAAATTTTAAATCCATGACATCTTGTTACTTTTATTTATAATCATATTTTAATTAAAGTTTTTAACATCGTTGTTACCTGCATAATTTAACCATTTATCATTTAACCATGTATATATACTTGTAACATGAGTTATATGTATACGCAACTATCTTTCGATTCCTTCAAGCTCACACTGTATTGAAATTAGTTCCAACAAACTTTACTTATAACCCCATACATAAAACTCATGAAGATCCTTTTGCCATGTATATTATATTGTTCATTTGTCAATTTACTCAAGTTCCAGATCACGTATTTTATTATATCTGATGATGCCCAATAAGGCGAAAACGTTTATATATTTTATACCTTCATAGCAAATAAATATTTGCAAAGAGATAAGTCTTATGATTGAACTTACATATTTTTCATTACATTTTGTTTTGTTTCCTGTGGGGCTGTGTTTGTGTAGTGTAATGTGGAGTCAAAGAGTGTGTGTGTTCTGAAATTGAATTGTGTGTTGAGAATTTCATTTGGATGTGTTTTTGTGTGTCTGTAAATTTCGAATTGTTCTAGTGTGTTTAGTTTCTGGCTTTTTGGTTGGATGTGTAGAATTTCCATGTCTGTGTTGATGTTTCTGTAGGTGTGGTTAGCATTTGTGATGTGTTCTGCATATTATGTGGAAGTGTTTTGTAATTTTGTTATGGCTGTGATGTGTTCTTTGTAACATGTTTGAAATGATCTGCCTGTCTGTTCTATGTAGAAGTTGTTGCAGGTGTTACCATGCGCAACATATAAATTCGCATTGAATTCAATAACTGAAAAACATTCAACTTCATAAATACTAGAGGCAGACAAAACCTTTCTATCATATTCCCGCTCGCTATCGTATCATGTGTTTTGACTCCCGCTAGCTCGAGGTAGTGCGCAGGAGGGACGGACAGCATGCATTATACAGATTCAGAAACAAAATTTGGGTCACCTGTTTTTTTTTTTCAAGTTCCAGTTGTAACATGCTGCGCATGCTCAGTGCTTACTGAGTGTGCGCAGTATGTTATAACTGGGACTTTGACAATTCAGGTGGTCGAAATTTTGTTTCTGGGTCTATACGATACTGCAGACGGGAGCGATCACTCTCGATCGTGTTCAGTCTCGGCAGTCTCGACCGGCGATAAAGAAACCTTTACTTGCATTCCTCGCATACCAATTTTCTTGTCTCTACCCTAACAAGCAAGCATTTAATCACATAGAAATAGTAGCACTCAATGAAGAATTAGTTATGCATTAATTGGTCGATGGAACGTTTACATTACCTATTTCGAAATTCGGTTACTGGCAAGGCTAAATTGGACACAGTTTCAGATACGTACGTTCTTTTAACATATTAGCGTCTATACAGTAGTAACATTTTTCTCTATTATCCGAGTTCACAAACCTCTATTTTATATTACAACATTCCGCTCCATACTCTAGGTTTTACATGTTTCTTCAATTACTTTGTCAATGTTCCGAGTATTTATGTCATCTATTTAAAAAAAAAAAGGAATGGAATACAATGTAACGTATGGAGCAAATTCAAATTCCTGCACCGAATATAATAGTCTAGGTTTAATTTATACTGGCAATAGCATTTGATGTCTGTAATCACTGCGATTTTTCACTTCAATAATTTCGCGTATATCAAAATTTTGTATTATTACATTGCGGGTCTTATACCTTAAAAATCGGAGGTTGAATGATAAAATTAATAACAATAATTAGGTTTAAATTCTGTAGTGAATAAATATCAGTTTAAGGGGTTACGTACAGCTTACATCAGTGAAATTTTTGGAAATATTCAACATTTTTTTTTTTTTACTCTATTACTGTGTTTGTACAATGATGAAAATTGGTATGTGTAAAACACTGCCCTTCTTCTATGTGAAATATATATATATATATATTTTTTTCAAAATTCAAAACAGTGGCAGTTCACTGTGCAGTGATGAAGCGCTTCCCTCATAACTCATAAACTTGTTAATTTTTTCACGTTCTCTCTCTTTTTATTTATTGCTGAAACTCAAGTTTACAATATCTTGCTCTTTCAACTACATTCTTTAATACTTTTTTTTTTCATTTTGTGTCAGAAGAAAATACTGATATTTGACCATTTTTAAATGAATTTATTTTTTATCAGACAATGTATCGAAGGTAGAGAAGTGATTTTGCATCATATTGTAGATATGACATGCATAAATACACACAAAAAATTTCAGCACAGAATGTTGGATAGTTTTTGAGTTATGAGAGAAACGCTTCATCACTGCACAGTGAACTGCCACAATTTTGAATTTTGAAAAAAAAATATATAATTGGTATAATTGGTATTGGTATGGTTTATTCTCACTCAAACTTTTGGTCCTGCTGGCCCTTCACTTACATAGTATTCGGGCCAGCAGTCCCTTCCATATACTATTTACAACTTGTACAATACTCGATGTTAGTGACCGACATCTCTTAATGTTCACCCACTAAGTCTTACATGTTCGTTCACCACACTTCCTATATTTCTGCGTTTATTAAATATTCCTTCTTTCCCTCTACTCCTACCTTCTACTATTTCCTATTCCTAATAACAACATAACAATTACTTTTTCTATTCATCATTTTCACAGACCAACTTATTTAATATATCACTACAATCATTTACTGTACTATAACTAAGCCTACCCTCTATTATTTGCTTTACATCTATCTATATTGCTTTTTTTTGTCCTACTGATACCTATCTAGTCTAGTCCTACTTTTAGCTCCTCTACTCTTCCTATATTTACAATACGTCCTACTCATTCCTACTAATTAAATTACTCGTCATGACCCTTCTCATACTAAAACACTATTCACCCATATTAATTAATCCTTCATTCCACTGACACACCATTTCCTTAGATTGTATGCTGGTTTATCCTTGCTGCTCTCCGCCTTATCCCTATCGACTTTCTTTTGCACATTAACCTTTCCCAGCTGTTGTCTCACGTTGCCTTCATTTCTTTCGCTGACGCCACACACGTCTGCATTAAATATATATATATATATATATATATATATTTAAATCGTAAAAATATTTTCTTTAATATAGCAGAAGAACAGTGTTTTACACATGCTAATTTTCATTATTGTACATGATACAGTAATGGAGGAAAAAAGTGTTGAATATTTCCAAAATTTTACTGCTGTAAACTGTACCTAACCCCTTAAAGTGCAAAATTGGAAATGACCAGAGGGCAGCACCTGGTAGACACAACCTTAAGATTATTTATAGTTTTCTTTTCGTTTCTTACTTGGTCATCAGGTATACCCACCTCGGGAGAAAAAAAAAAGCTCCCAGAGCGGCGATCATCTAATTTTCATGGAATAGGTGAACTTGAAAAATATGTACACACGGAAGTCTTTAGAGACTGTACTAATCTCTTACTTTGGTTCAACAGAGCGGGGCTTATTGTTATTAATCGACACAGTATCTTCGATCCTGATTGTGTGAATGACATTTTAGTGATTCATAACAATAAATTCTGAATACCTCATGTCAGATTATAGAACACAATTTACAAACTTCATTACCGCTAGTACTGTTACATCGCATGACTGCTATTCCAGTCGGGAACCAGGTGTCTTGGACTACGAGATGCTTCCTGTTCACTTACAAAGCGAGAATTTCCGAGTGTCGCTCGTTGTCGATCTTACATTCTTCACAACGTCACTCTCGGGACTGTGACTCTCGTAATGTGCGAGAACTAGAGAGGGCATACCGAGATTTGCTCACCACTACTACTTAAAATCAAACGAGATTCCACAGTCATCCAATTTATAATTAATAGGCTATCATCTCTGATTACATAATCGTTCAAACCAGTTTCTGCTTACTACAACAGGTAGATGTGAATTACATAGTCCGTTAAGTTCCAATAACTTTCGAATAATTCCATCTGCAAATAGGGTTCCAATACGAATCATATCTCTCAGATATTCGTGTCCAAATTCTATACAATTCATACATATGTCAGAAAAAAGAATTCACCACAGATCTAGCATCACACAGGATGATGATTGTTATTCTGACATTTCCTTTTCCACAAATACGAGTTTTAAATTCCAATTATACGGTACACTTTAGATATGTAACACGAAAAGAAGTATAAAAAATTCTATATACATCAATGATTCCATTGTCTATTTATGAGCAACATTCTACAAAATCATGCAATATTAGAAGCTTTGTAGTTAAATAACCTTCTGAAAATCACAATAATTATTTACGCAGCTCTCCATAGGCAGGAAATTCAAGTTACGGATAATAATAATAATAATAATAATAATAATAATAATAATAATAAGGAACAAACGTAACCATTCTGCCACTGACCTTGTTCTTACCAGCCTTGAACTGAAATATTTTGCAGTTAACCTCAACAATAAAAACTTAATTAATATTTGAGGAGAAAAATTCGCTTCGGCGCCGGGGATCGAACCCGGGTCCTTGGTTCTACGTACCAAGCGCTCTGACCACTGAGCTACGCCGAATTCAATCCACAGCACCGGATCGAATTTTTCTCCTCAAATATTAATTGTCAATATTACAGATATTATTCTGTAGGACAAATTAATAACATCTTTAATATAATCAAAATTTAGTTATTCAAACACAAATTCTGGCACAAAAATACTAATTATTGAGGGACGAATGACAATATAACAAAATCACTATGAAGAACGACAACAAACGCAATAAGTTCCTATAGGCCTACATAAGAGATCTTCAAAATATCATATAAAGGTGGGAATACATGACCAATAATTTAAACTAAGATAACAATATCGTCAGGAAAGGAGTTCTTGTTGAATTTTATAAAGTTTCGCAAATAAAAAAATATATTACTGAAATTGTCACATTCTTAATAAAAGATAGATCACTTTTGAAAGGACTTGGATACAAATCCTACAGAATCCAAGTACAATTTGTGGCGGAAAAAGACGGTATTCGACCATGATTTCTTGAGTAAATCCAGTTTCCTTTGCCACCATTTTCCCTTCCGTTCGTAAGTAATTTTTGCCATTACTAGTGAAGAAAGGAACGCGAACATTCCGTGGACCAAGTAACTGTGGGTATACCTTATTTTATTCAAGGAGTGCAGTTCGGTGGCTCCTTTGAACATCCACTTACAGATTTATGACTTCCTACACAAACAACTCTGACAATTCCATCCTGTCCCCTCGTCCCAACATTGCACAGTTGCCACAATCCTGGTGACCTTCGAAATTATGCAGTGAAACTGACGGGATTCTTGAAATTCGGAAAAGATGCGGCAACTCTGCCTCCACGTGGATTTGACGGGAACCTGTCAATTCTTCTGAACGAGGGTTGTGATTGGTTACTAACAAGAGAAGACAAGATTGCCGTCACAGTAAGGAAGACATTTATTTATGACAATCGATTAGTAGGGGGCAGTAGAAGGTCTGTAGGCAAAGTCCTTTCTATGAAACTGCACTCCATGAAATAAAATAAAATATAACAATATAGTTGGCTCCGACACCTTAGTAACCAATATGGCACGGAAAAAATGTGTGTATGTATGTATGTATGTATGTATGTATGTATGTATGTATGTATTTATGTACGTACGCGTGTAATATTATGCACGGGAAGAACATGAGATTTGAGGATAAAGCCATTCTCGTAATAAATCAATACAGGAATGTGTATGTATTCAGTACTTATCTTTTTAAATAAATTAATAGAACTTTCATGAAAAAAAAAAAAAACGATTTCTGTGTACAATCGTGTACACTGAAATAACCCAAAATCGACTCCTTCCCAGACACACATACCCACATATTAACTGCATGATAATGTATCCTTCTTTTATACTACAGAATACCAGAGTAATTTACATACTGACAGCAAGTAGCATGCAACAATAATTTTAAAATCGTAAAAAGTTCAATCAGTCATGTAATTGCATACATTGTGTGGCGCAAAAATGTGCCTGTCAACAGGTACATAATACACGTTCATGAAGATTATGGCAACAAATATAAATTGCTATTCGTCAGCGTGTTGCGTCTTCGAAGAAACTTTCACTTCCCTACTCTGGCGACGACCTTCGACTGCCGCCATGTCATTATTACGGCTCCTGATCAGTTTCCCGCAGCTATGAATACGTTCATTTATTTATTCTTCTCACACTATATAACAATAAATCCGGTGAGAGGGTAGTTAATTATTGAATAAGCCCATAATAAACACGCCAGATATTTTCTTTTCTTTTCAGTCAATGATTGTAAACATCATGTACTAGTCATTAGACAAATAAACATTACCTTTTCAATTAGAACAAAGTTAGAGATATCCAGCCTCAATGTAACGGTTAAAGCGGTAGTTTAACTTTGTTTGAAGGGACTGGCATGGCCTTTAAGGGTCCCCACAAGTGTAAAAATCTGGGGGTGCTAGGTTTGACGACTGTGGTGATCATTCAATAGGACCTTGACGACCTATCCACCTTCCTGGAAACTGTTCGTCTAACCATGAACGAACTTGGTGACTGTAATGGAATGGGACTCCGTCTTGTTGAAACTTGGGAAAATTCTCTTGTTTATGTAGGATGCTCGGAAAAACACTCTCTTCAAGCATTTCCTTGTATCTACGAGCAATGAGATTATCCTCGAACAAAAACAACCAAGGACTATTGTTTGACATAGGTATGTCACATCAAACTATCAATTTTCTTGCCCCTGCATTTTGGACGGATCCATCTAATTGGGGTTGGTATTCATTGCAATATCGCCAATTTTGCTGAGTTCACCATCAATGTAAAACTTGGGTTCAGCGCTGAACAGAATGGAGGAGAGAAAACGGACAATTTTCATATGTATCATAACTTCTGCCTCACCGTATATTTTAGGTGGACTTATGAGAATCGAACCACGTTGTTATGTAATGGCAAAACGAGGAAAATTTCGGATGAGATTAACCTCAAGCTGTAGAATCGAGAATGACGTTAAGAGATGAAGATGGCTACGATGATGGAGACGATGACGTTGGTGTTGGGATTATTATTATTATGAATCGTGGAATGATAGGAGAAAAACTAAAAACGTGTAAGAAAATACAAGGGTTGCGGGGCAGTGCATAAGCAGCTATGTGAGCTCACATCCTCCTAGGCCACATTCCTCCTTCTGGGATAATGTTCCACTGAAGGAACTTCGCAAATTTACGAAACTTTTTAGGACGCAAACAAGGAAGAGAAGGAGAATTACTGACATGAACAGCAGGTCTTAATAATGTTGTACATTATAGGTGAACAACAACACGAACTTTACTGGTACTGGGAGTCCAATACCCATACATTAGAATAATATGAATTTTATAAGAGCTATTATGAAATCAGGTGAAGAACATATACCCAAGCCGTTGAAACTATGCACTTGACAGTTATTTGTGCTGTGCCAATCAGGATGTAGCATTTTCTGTCAGCTGCTGCTGCTACGCGAAGTGCTGCTGTGTTGTCGGCTTGTTAAATGTTACCCAGCATTTGCTCATACTGGGTTGAGGGAAAACCCCGAAAAAACTTCAACCAGGTAACTTGCCCCGACCGGGAATCGAACCCGGGCCACCGGTTTCACGGCCAGACGCGCTAGCCGTTACTCCACAGATGTGGACTGCTAAATGTTACTATCGCGTGCGTCATTTATGTGTTAATGATATAAACAATTTGTAGCGCTGTAGGAGTGACAATCCTTTGAGCAAAGGCGTAGCATTACACAGGAGTTAGAATTGGTACGGATTCATCAGCTGTTGTGTAGTGGTCATCCTGGTAACGTCGCATCTCTCGCTAACAACATTACGCAAAGTTGTAAGGTACAGAGATATAGGGGCAGGGCATGGTTGCGCCCCACGGTCAGGTAAGATGTAGTAGATAAAAGAGGGTCCCTGTTTTGTGGGCATAGTTGCGCCCCGTTCCCATCAGGTAGAGAGAGAAAAGGGACATGGCATAGTTGCGCCCCGATGAAATAGGTAGAGAAAAAGACATTACGGGAACTCGAGCCTCGTAATCAACCGACCTTATTGATTTCTTATTCGATTTAATCTTCATTATCGATACCGTTAAAATGAACACCATGAAGCTGGCAGTACCTTATTAACTGTTTTTCTATGTTTATGCAGTGATTATCGATAGCCTACCAGTAAAATGAACACCATGAAGTTGGCAGTACTGTATTAAATGCTTTTCTACTGTTTATGCAGTGTAGCCTACCGTAAAAATGAACACCATGAAATTGGCAGGACTTTATTAACTGTTTTTATACTGTTTATGCAGTGATTATCGATAGCCTACCTTAAAAATGAACACCATGAAGTTGGCAGTACTTTAGTAACTGACATATTCAAATGAGAGAGTCGTTAGAATATGAGGCCGAAGCAATCTTGACATTTTATTAATGATTTTGACACCGTCTGTGGCGTATAATGAGGTTAATTTAAAACATATATCACTTTGAACATCTTAAATTTAAAAAAGAACTGCAATAATAAGACATACCGCAAAAGACTACGTTTTTTAAACCACGTGATCGAGGAATTCAGAAGCGGTAAAATAGACAGATACATGCAGCTACTACTATAATATTTTTAAGTAATTTATTTATTTTATGACAATCACTTTCGTGTCTACTATGCCCATCAGGGCGTAACTATGCAATGTCCATTCTGCTACCTGATTTCTTTGGGGCGCAACTATACCATGTCCATTCTGCTACCTGATTTCTTTGGGGCGCAAATATACCATGTCCATTCTGCTACCTGTCTCTTTGGGGCGCAACTATGCCATGTCCATTCTGCTAACTGATTTCTTTGGGGCGCAACTATGCCATGTCCATTCTGCTACCTGATTTCTTTGGGACGCAACTATGCCATGTCCATTCTGCTACCTGATTTCTTTAGGGCGCAACCATGCCATGTCCATTCTGCTACCTGATTTCTTTGGAGCGCAACTATGCCATGTCCATTCTGCTACTTGATTTCTTTGGGACGCAACTATGCCACGTCCATTCTGCTACCTGATTTCTTTGGGGCGCAACTATGCCATATCCATTCTGCTACCTGATTTCTTTGGGGCGCAACTATGCCATGTCCATTCCGCTACCTATTTTTTTCGGGGCGTAACTATGCCATGCCTAGGCCTCCCAATTGACCGCGGGGAGCAACTATGCCATACCGGAGTATAGTGGCCGTGGAACAGGTATTCTCTATTAAAATTCGTGTCATTCACATTCTAATAACTGCTTCCTCCGTTAGCGATGTTCTCAATACCTCTGAGCATTAAAATACATTACATGAAGAATTACACATAGGAATAATACAGAAATACATACGTACATACAAATCAGTAGTTGCAGTAGATCTCATTATTCCTTAGAACAAGGAGTGAAGGTCAGGCGAGATTAATGTCCAGTATGCTGTGTACAACTGTTCCTGGAAACAGCTGGTTTGAAGAGCTGGGAGGTGCCGAGTGTTACTGCTTTGACTTCAAAGAGAGTAATAATGATACAATGGGATTCCAATAGAAGGCGAATACAACCCACGCGGAAAATATCCCGCGTTATGGGATTTCACACGATTAATAACAACTGAAATCCGAGCAGAGGACTTTGAGATACCCAACGCAAGTTCTCTCTGGTTACAAAGCACGAATCTAGCATTATGCCCCATCACGTATACTGGCAATCAAAAGTTGATGAACCGTCATCAGCGGCGTGCAGCCGACTGACGCAGAGGCCGCGTGCAACTCGTGATTTAACACTTTAGTTCCTTCTGCAACGTGAAGTCTGTTAGCCCAGCGCGCTCGTGCACTGGTTTTACACAACGATCCCTGCCTGCGCTAGGTCTAGAATTAATTTATGGTGAGAAATGTTGTCGTTAAAATTTTGGAGTAACTTTGAATACCGCTACTGAAGCATAAATAATATATCTGTATAAAATAAATTGGTAATATTGACAAAATTAAAAGCGAAAGAATATGCCACCAGGATTCCGGCAAGAATAGAAATATAAAAAAAAAAACAAACAAACAAATGTTACAAACAAATATAAGTGGGACAATGTATAATCTGCATAAAATAAATCTGCAATATGGACAAAATGAAAACCGGAAGACTTTGTCACTAGAATTCTCGCAAGAACAGGATGAAACAAAAAATATATAGGTTTACTCTACTGTGTACATAAAATAAAGTGACAGTGTTGACAAAATTAAAACCTAAAAACTTTGTCACCAATATTTCCGCAAGAATGGGAATATTAAAAAAGCTACTAACAAATCCACTAGAAACAAAACTATAATACGAGTAAGAAATAAATTGACAATATTCACAAAATTAAAACCGAATAACATCGTCGCAAGGATTGCCGCAAGAAAAGGGATATTGAAAATAATTAGTAACAAATATCTGATAAATCTATATTTTTATTTTATTGGGTTATTTTACGACGCTGTATCAACATCTAGGTTATTTAGCGTCTGTATGAAATGAAGGTGATAGTGCCGGTGAAATGAGTCCGGGGTCCAGCACCGGAAGTTACCCAGCATTTGCTCGTATTGGGTTGAGGGAAAATCCCGGAAAAAACCTCAACCAGGTAACTTGCCCCGACCGGGATTCGAACCCGGGCCACCTGGTTTCGCGGCCAGACGCGCTGACCGTTACTGCACAGGATAAATCTATAATCTGTATAAAATAAACGGACTATTATATTGAAAAAAAAATTAGAACCGAAAGACTTTGTCCCCAGGAATCTCGCAAGAATTGAAATATTAAGCTAACATGTACCCATTGGGGGATGTTCAGTGAGACTGTTTTGGTTCAGACTCTCGAGAAAACAGAAAAGGGATAAATCTGAAACGTGTTAAGAATTGAAAAACAAGTTTTTTTTTTTTTTTTTTTTTTTTTTTTGTACAGCGTCATACATGTAAAACAACCAAAGTTTGATTTCTACATCTATGGCAATATGCAAAAACCTGAAATTTTCAGTACTCTTTGAATAAGACTGAAATTACTCAACTGGAAAACATACGTAAAAATATATAGCAATATCAATAGTACATATACAGCAGGGGCAGTAGCAGTCAGTGGCGTATCCAGACGTATCCTAAGGGAGAGGCATGAGGATTAGTGTTATTTTTCTTCTTCTTTTTTAATCTATTTAATTCTCCTCTTTCTATTTATAGAACAAAACAAAGATATCTTAGTAGATACAGACCTAGTTGAATTGTGGCTTGTACGTTACCAGTCTGTCTCTAGTGTTCGGTGAGAATATACCTTGACTTCATTAACTATGAGTAGACGTTTGTAGATTTTAATTTGTCTTTATTAGCGAAGATACAAAGATTATCATTAAATATTATTCAAGTGCTCTTAAAACCGTACAATTTAATAATAGTTTCGAACATAATTATGTTGCGTCCTACAATCTGAACTGCAGCTACACTTTTGTAGCTTCGTTTTCCAGTACATTACATTATCTGCATGTATACTTTATAAAAACTCTCAAAGGGGATTCTATCGTGACGTGGAAGGTATCCTTGTGTGAAATAAGCGACAACACGGATAATAATAATAATAATAATAATAATAATAATAATAATAATAATATTTTATTTCTAAGTTTCTTCAATGTTGAGGTTTTCCTTACATAAAAAATACAAACACAAAATATTACAAATTTAATTTGAAAACAAAAAATCTTCTACCAATGTTTTACTTTGCTTCTCCAGAGTTCTCTGTCTGCGGCATCTTCCCCTGCTTCCAAGATTTTGCATACTGCATTTCATCCTATCCTACCACACCTTCGATGGTCTGCCCTTTCTTCTTCTCCCACTCCATAATTGCCTTCAAAAATTGCTATCGGGCATTCTTCTTACATGTCCATATTATTCTAATATTTTTGTTCTATTTGTGTGAGGATGTTTAATTTTGCATGCATTACTCTTCTTATAGATGTGCTTTTATTTTACCTTTCCTGCATTTCCGACCTCACGTCTCCAAAAATCCATTTTCGTAACAAGTAATTTATCCTGACGTTTCTTATTTAAAATCCACGTTCCATTCCATAACAGTATGCATTGCACTATACAGTAATAAAATTATGAATGAGTTTTTTTTACATAAAATATTACTGCTACACAAGACAGAAGTGGATATTCCAACCATTTTCCTTCTATTACTTTTTTCTTCTTTCGATTTACAAGCTTGATGTTTCCTTTTGTTGCACTACTTATTCCTACCGGCAAAATTATTTTACTCTATCTATAATATGCAGTTCTTTGTTATTGTCTGTTAAATAGTTCATTACAATCAATTTTCAAGCCACCTACGTAGCTCAGGCGTTAACACGTTTGTTTGCTGATACGGAGCTGCGCTCGGACATGGGTTCGATTTCCGCTAGAACTGATCATCTAATTGGATTTTTTCCGAGATTTCCACCAATTGTAAGGCGAATGTCACGTAACCCCATGCTGAATGCTCGACCTCATCTCGCCAAATAACCAAAAAGTAATAATTTTCAGTCACTATTATCATTATTATAGCATTGGTGATGTAATAGATAAGAGGATTTTTAGTCGAGTCGTGACCTGGTGGAACAAAAAAAGAAGTATACTTGGTAGTCTCGAAGATCTACATTCAAAACCATTACTGAGAGATGCGGATGGTATTACACTAAAGCAGTGAACTAAAATTTGGAGGAGACTATACAGACTTGCAATTACAGACGCACATAGCGTGGATACCCAATGCTGTCAGGCAAGTCTGTACGTGGGTGGATAATGAAGCATCACAGAAGCGAACTCCATCTGTGACAGAATGTGTTAACTGTTATTTTACATTCATGGTGCTTTACAAGAGACTTCTATTTGCATATATCCCAATGAAAACTAGGATATTTTGTATGTTTTACTTTTAAAACTGGGTATAATTATATTCTTAAAAATACCCTTTCTAAGACCTACGACGTATGATAAAGATATTATGAAGCTATCCATAGCTCGATAGTGTAATAACAATAACTAAGCGACGGAGTGGAAGTGTGTAATGAATTTAGTGTTGGTAAACCTGAGTATCAACAGCTTTCTGCAGTGACAAGATACGAATCGGTCCTATGGCATGGAATAGGCCTGCTTGCAAGTAGTCTAGTGTTAAAAATTTTAAATCGGAAAATTTCAAATTTTCCTCTCATTAATTAATTTCTTTTAGCTTGTTGTTTAGTCAACTGTTCGAAGACAAATCTGAACCTCACAAGTGATACCAACATGGCACCACTTATGAGGCAACTAGGCCAGGAGATAATTGGGTAAGGTGGTCAGTTCCTTTCCCCCTCTATTGCATACACTGCCGATTAGTTATATATTTCACTAATCAGACTTCAGATGCATACAATTATTGTTCTTCCTCTGACACATATAGTCAAGTGAGATGTAGGCTACTGTCTGATATACAGTACATATCAGCCAGTACTTCATTCACAGGTATTTTTAAGCGTATTGCCTTGTTAAGTTTTATAATAATTTACTCATACCTATAATTATAAATGTTTAGTTTATTGATTTTAGATTTTATAATTGAGGAACTTATTTTCAAAACGACCCTTGTCCATTTCAATAACTTTGTGGGAAATCTTGAAAAACGTTTTTAGGTCTAAAATTTCTTGCCAGCTAGACAAAAGACCTTAGGAAACCAAAGAGATTGGGTGCATTTAGAATCAAATGGGAGCATGAGGTTCCTTTATTCCAAAGCTGGAACTAATATTTTGTCGCAATTTTTACTATTTACTAGAGCCAGTTTGATTTCAATAGTCACTTTTAACGCAAGATTTGAGTGATTTAGAGAGCGTTCTGACAACCAGATTAATTAAAAAAAGAAGCAAAAAGGACAACCCGGACAACGCTGGATGCTTTCAGCTAGTATTAAACTTATTAATAAAAATAAAATACGCAGCTTTATTTAAAAACGAAGTGTTTGCCTATCTATTACCCTATATAATATATGTAACAGATAACTCATCGCTATGTTAAAATCGGCAGCACTTTGAAGAGAACAACCGCCAGGATCGCCACCCGTCCGCCGCAAACGAACAAGAGATGGCAGTACAGTCGCTAATGCAATTCAAATGGGAATTATGACTTGACTCCTTATGTAACAACTAGATGGCAGCGTAGTAAATCTGACGAAAGTTGTTAACGTCAAAGCTTATAAGGCCGACCTATCTGGGTATATATGATCTAGGCTATTACCAATTCCACCGACATTAAACAACCCAGTTACTGATATTACGTCGTTAAAATGGATAAAAACAATGAAGTTTCATATCGTTTAAGTCAAAATAATTTGCACCCTTCTGCTCTTTTTGTCATGTATAGGCTACTTCCAGTCTCTCTCAATTTTCTAAGAATATTATGCATTGTATGACGACTAAGAACTTCGACACGTGAAACACTTTGCAACGTTTCTTTACTCCTATTGGGATGAGATAAAATATAAATAAACACTTGCTGTTCTGCTGTGAACAGAGAAACATCCATTCCGATCACACAATTACCACAAAAGGATTTCTTGCTTGTATTGACTACACAGCTCTGGCAGGAAGCTCACCTCCCTTCCACAAAGACTAGTTTAGTTAGGGTGACCAGACGTTCTCTTTTATTCGGACATGTCCTTCTTTTCAGGCATTTGCCCTGGGTCCGGGCGGATTTTTAAAAAATCAGAAAATGTTCTCTTCTTCGTAACTTGTATGCCTGATATTCTGAAATTATCTGCTTTCACACCTTTCAAGTAATTTGTCTGTAGGTGGCAGCAGCATTGACGGAATATACTCTTTGCCAACGATCATAACTCCCTTTGCTCCTCCTTGTTATAGTCGTTGCTCAGAGGTAGTTAGTAAATCGAGATGCGAATATATATTTTGTGTTCTCTTTAATAATTTTATTATAGTTCCCATTACTTTTATATACAGCGAACTGTAAAATCATTATTATGAAGTTTTTTTTTTCAGAATTATTTTGTAACAAAATAGATATTAACATACTTTTAATATGATATAAGCCTAAATATGTACTGTAAATATTTTGTAATAAAATATATATATTGACGTAATTTAAAGTAAAATATAGGCCTAAGCCTAAATCTAAATACATATTCTCTGTCCTCTTTTTTCGAACAATGTCCTCGTTTTTTAAGCTTTGTGTCCTCTTTTTTATCGATGCAAATATGGTCACCCTAAGTTTAGTTCAATTATCTTTTTGGGTCATTATTATCTTAGGCCTCCATCTTATTTGGTGTACACAGCGTGAAGTGCGTAAGGGAAACTCATAAATCATAACATAGCTGTGGAAGTGTAACGCTTACAATTCTCACTATTTGGTCCTTGATCGCTGCTATTCGTTACACCGTTCGAGCAAGAGAATAGGCATTTTTTCAGGTAAGAAGACACTATTTTCTTATACGCATAATCTTGTCGGACAGTCAATATTAATTAACTTCTTTCAACTTCGACAGAGTATGGCATCAAGAATTCATATCTTCAAAACTATCACTTAAAAGTGAAGAATATCATAACGTGTCAATCATACGCCGAAGTACAAATTGTTCTGTTGACTTCTACAGTGTAATATGAGAAATCGTGTTTTAAGTTCTTGCGTATAATTGTAAGTAATATCGGTACGTATGTTTGTAAAGATAATGAAGTTGAAACAAAAGACAATAAAATAGGCCTATATATTTTATCTAGGTAATAATTAACGCGTGTTCTCAGAACTTATTAACCTACAGTTTCGTATTTTCTTCTAGGAAATAATAAAGATACGGCATTTTGTTCCCAGAACCCCTTCAACTATTTATATGTGATATGTGATGCACGTTAAACAAGCATAAATTATTAAAATGGTCAGTTATCTTCTGGGCTTCCCTAACAATCACACAGTCCACAACAGCACATTAATGTGTGAAGTCTTTCATGCAAAAGTAGGCGCCATGTCCTCTTTATGCTCCTAACGCAACTAACATTAATAATACTTCATTAGTTTTAAGACGTTTCTGCGATGGGACAATAAGAACTAATGAAGACAAAATGTTGGCCTGTGTGTCAAGAAAGAATTGCAATAGTCCATGTTCATATAACGCTCTTTAATACTGGCAGAAGCTCGCTGGCGACCTCCACAGCGAAGGGATGAGGTTTCTTTTTCTGTACACTACTGCGAAGTCTCTGCTGGTTGGCACTGACAACTGATAAGAAGACAATAATTTTTATACTAATACAAACTATGTCGTCCTTTGTAGTTTACTGGTAATAATTTCTGTCAGCAGAATTGAAGATCGCCGGTTCGTCCTCTCTTTGGAGCGGTAAGTTTTAAGAAGGAATAAAAAGTATTTATACCAAAATGTTCTTGGAAGAAAAATAAAACCAAATATCTCGTATAGTAAAATAAATATCCCCACTGGTTAATTTATGAGGACTGTAAGCAAGATTACCCGTCCCATCAAGTTATATAATTTGCAGACAGACGTCTTTGCGAACCGTCATGATTGGATAGTAAACGCAATCGTATTTGTGGGATGTATTGTGAGAGTGTAGTGCTTTGAAGGTCACGAGAGCAAAGGAAGTATAAAATACGTATAAGGGCAAGCACAATAATCCATATTGTTGCAGTGTATCCAGGATTTCTTACCAGGAGTAATAAAAACCGCCAATGACTACACAAAACCATCAATATTCAGAGTACAAAGATTTAAAATTTATAGCCAAATCCTAACGTTTTCCTTAAGTTTCAGGATACAAAAATATAAATTATTAGATTAAAACAATTTATATAAGGCATAAAAGGAGCCTTCGACAAACTGTAGCTAAAAAAAATATATACAAAATTAAACAATTTATTTTCCCAATAAGATTTGCTTGAGGGAACAAAAAATTAATTTCACAGAGACAATCAAGTACCTCTCGATACAAAAGACGTTATGTCCTAAAACACTTGTAAATCTTAGTGATTGGTGATGACTGTAACATGCGTTACTAAAATGCGAATATCCTCACTACGAAAAGTTCAGGGTTAAGTTCATTTTGTGTAGATTACTCCAACTCGTATCTTATCCTTTCCTCACATATGTTCCTTCTTTCATTCTCTCTTTAGACTGTTCACGTTTTCACTACTTTTTAATGTCTCGACGTAGAAATCCTTCATGTGTTTCACTCAATAGTCTATGGAACTCGAATTTTTCCCTAGCAATACTCATTATTATGCATACTATTCTTGTTATTCAACGTATTCGTTATTCAATGGGAAAGATATCTTTTACACAATATAAACTGTCTAATTAAAAGTTTGTAAACCATACCGTTTATGCTGAATTATTTTGGGATTATTCTCAATCGATGGTGCAAAACATTTTACAATAACACATTTTCTACAGATCATCATTTTTGTAGACGAACACTTACACATACTCTCACACTAGTACATGACATAACTCTTCACCTCACAGATACACATCATGTACAGCATGGCCTACCGAAATGGTGTACAAATTGAAAATGGGTCACAGTCCGCCATCTATCCGCAATGTACGGGACCCGAACCACGCACGTGAAGTGGGTAAGCATTAGACACACACACACACACACACTCATTTTTGTAGATCCTTCTATCCAAAACATGCTTGACAGATACTTCCGTTTCTGAGAAAGAATCTTGTAATTCCTAGGTACACGAAAATCACTGTAAAACGATGTATAAAACCGATTACGAGTTAAATTGTTCAAGTGTGCGTGCAGATACAGGAATATAAACCATATTTGTATTGTCTTCATCAAATTCCTTAAGATATACAGAGTGTATCTAAAGGTCAGGCCAATCCTTAAGGAGGTGATTCAGGACCTTATTTGCAACAAAAAATCCTAATACACTTTTTCAATATTCATCCCCGTTTCCGAGTTGCACGAATATCACGTACCGTATCTATCCCCATTAGATTTCACACCTAATGGACCTGTCTGCTTGAGAGAAGGTAGGCTATTGTCAGTTGTCTAGAGCAGGTGCTCAAAATGTATCCCTCTCGCACGAACATACGCCTCAGCACGCAGTCTGACCTCTCGCAGCATATTATCCAATCCGTGCTGGCATATCTCCATTGCAGCCGTGTTAATATTTGAACAAGCTCTTCCCTGCTTTGCTTTCTCCGTTTGGTACATTTTCTACTGCATGCAGCCCCAGAGAAAGAAATCTAATGGTGGTAGGTCTGGGGACCGGGCTGGCCAGGCAACTATGGTATCAACTAGACCATGCTCCAGCACATTCTTCAGACTTCCAGTACGCCAATGATTAGATCACCATTTTCCAGGTAGATGGATTGGAAGGGGTTTGCCTGGCCAGCCCGGTCCTCAGACCTAACACCATTGGACTTCCTTCTCTGGGGCTGCATGAAGGAGAAAGTGTACCAAACGGAGACGGCAAGCAGGAAAGAGCTTGTTGCAATGATTAACACGGCTGCAATGAAGATACACCAACACGGAAATGGATAATGTGCAGCGAAAGGTCAGACGGCGTGCTGAAGCGTGTGTTCGTGAGAGAGGGGGACATTTTGAGTATCTGCTCTAGATAACTGACAATTAGCCTACCTTCTCTCAAGCAGACAAGTCCATTAGGTGTGGAATCAAATGGGGATAGATATGGTGCGTGATATTCGTGTAACTCGAAAACGGAGATGAATATTGAAAAAGTGTATTTGGATTTTTTGTTGCAAATAAGGTCCTGAAACACCAATTTAAGGATTGACGTGATTGGCGATAGAATGAATTGTGATGGGAGACAGAGTAATTATCTCATGCCTCCATGTTAATTTTTTAATCAATGCACTCATTAGAACCAGATATCCAGCTGCCGAAGCCGTTAGCCCTGTGAAGTTACAGTTCATTTATCCCTTATGTTTAAATGGATTTCTAATATATATATATATATATATATATATATATATATATAGAGAGAGAGAGAGAGAGAGAGAGAGAGAGAATTTTTAAGAGGGCGTGTCAAAGTTATGTTAGGCATGTGCAGAATAGTCCGCATTCTGAATTTATATGATTATTTCTGTAACAATTACGCGCTCGTTTAATAAGGACAGTGATTAGCCTTGTTTTAGCCCAACGTGGCACGTAGCACTCTAACGAAATTTAGAAAGAAATGTAAAAATAATTTTCCATATACGAGTAATTTCTACGTAACTTAGGGGTCTAGAAACATACTGCTCAGCTCATATCATTAGTTTTTCATCTTATACAAGAAACAAATTTTAAGAAACTATCGTTAGGACAGATTTCGAGTTCATTGCTATTTTGTGTTTTTGATTTGAAGCAAGGATCTACTGATATTTTGCTGGACTTTATGCTTCATGTGCATGATTTCCAGAAAACTGACTGGCACATAATGAATACGTATATTTGGGAGAAATCGCTGTAGGCTACACAGACAGGAAAACAGGCGGACGGTACATTCAAAACCATATTTCCGATCACTTATGAGCGATGCTAAAAAGAGTATTTCTCCAAAAATCTCGAAGCCGATATTTTGCAGCATCACAATATTCTTTTCTTACATTTCGTATAATGGAAATGTAGGCAGTTCCTCTTAAAGAGTTTTATTTCTAGCTCAATAACCGAGTTCATAAAATAAAGCTAGGTATGAGGCAGTGGGCAGTGTTTCTATACATTAATGTTCTCCACAAAGAAAAAAACTTACCATTAGTTTGTCCCATGAGGTACTAAAACTCTCCACTAGTTTTATGGCAAGACTAACAATTCAAACGTTTGGCTTTCAACGCTTTACGAGTAATGACAAAAGAGTCTGCAGCATCCTGAACCACTATCCCATCTTCACTGACTCGTTCATTGAAACGTACCTGAAACATAAAAACAATAATGAGTCATGAATTTTACATTACTTCGTGTTCTTCCTACATAATTAAATATTATACGCTGGTTACAAGATTATAAATATTCAATTATTTTACATAATTTAACTAGTCTTTCTTGAAAGGGCGTCATATATAAAAAAAAGTACTTTGTTTTACGAAGGCAATATCTATACTTCTAATAGGGTATATTTTAAGGAAGAATGTGAAAATTCAGGCGTAACTCATTTCGCAATATGACACTGTCAACAATGAGTCACTCATTTTTACACAAACAAGTACTTGCACATTATATTCAGTATATGAAATAACTGTGAATAAAATACACGGTGTAAACGATATGAACTGCAAAAAACTTACTGGTGGTAGAGCATAAATAACTGAAGAAGAAATACAATGTTTTTTCTGTAACTGTCAAGGTTTTTCCCACCAAAAAGTTTTATGAGTCTAATCTTTTTGAAAATAAAACAATCATTTTTACTTTGCCCAATACGCACGCTGAAGCAGTCATTGGTTACTCTGTTGGTCTCTGTTATGTATTGCTACGTGTGGAGTTCAAGGTCGGTCGGACATTCATTCATTCATTCATTTATTCATTCATTTATTTTATTCCATAGATCTTACATGAGCTTTAAGATGTGGAACAAGTCAAAATTTTACAATATTACAATTACAATTTTTACAGTTTTACAATTTAGTAATTTTCTACAATTTTTACAACTTTGTGCAATATTTTACAATATTTTGGCGAGATGTAGTGAGATGAGGTGAGGTCCGAGAATTTGCCAAAAGATTACCCGGCATTTGCCTTTTGGTTGGGAAAAACCTCGGAGAAAACCCAACCAGGTAATCAAATCAAAGGGTTTGATGCCAAGGACTCGCCATAGACCATCCGGCTTCAGTCCCACGGCTGGGTAAAACCTCGGAAGAAACCACTCAATGAGACCAAAGGGGGATCCAACCCAAGCCCGAACGCAGCTCCGGATCAGCAGCGAGTCTGCCGACTGAGCTACACCGATGGCTCTACTAAAAATATACAATACATAGCCAATCAGATTATTAAATTTACAATGACAATGACATTCACGTTCAGTCGAAATGTAAACAAATAATTAGACTGCTATCAATATTAAAAACATGGTATTTCACAAATTAAAAATAAAATCATAAGAAATAATTAAATTTTGATTTTGTTAAGTAGACTTACATGTATTGTCTATACAATTTTGGCAGTTTATATCGTTTACACTCTGTACATGGGGCGGAAGTCGGTGCGGATGTCATACATTAACCAGCCACTGAAATTAATACGACGTTGTCTAGATAAATGAACGCATTAGCTTCTGAGGATGTAGGGTAAAGGTTTGTAATATTGTGATACGAGTAGTATTGTGATACTTCTTTTTGAGAATTTATTGCTATTTTACTGAGCGAGAGAAGGACCGGTTTTGTGCAGAAACTTGTTCACGAATATTTCTTCAATACGATGACGCAAAAAAAAAAAAAAAACAATCTTTCTCTCGCTCAGTAAAATTGTAATAAATTCTCAAAAAGAACTATCACAATATTACCAACCTTTACCCTATCTATTTTATATCTTTACGCATAGAAAGACTTATTACACATATTTCGACGGTGTTACGAAATGAGAGCTAAAATGTCGCAGCTCACTGTTCAGAATCTTACAGAAATAAAAATAATAATAATAATAATAATAATAATAATAATAATAATAACACGCATCTCGCACTACCCTTCATACACAAAATGCAAAACAAAAATAAATTGCTAAATTATTTAACATAAACAATGCAATTCTAGTGCACATACTATCTCCAGATAGGCCTACATATTGTTCGGGTCATATTTGTATTTAAGAAATTTTATAACAAACTCATTTGCGATGTAAGCCAACATTTCCGAGATGCAGCAGCACGCCACTGCTCATAGGAATGGCTATCTTTGTGTCTCGTACAGCTCATGCATTTTGTCAAGACACTCCCCCACTCTTCCTACAGAGCTGCGCACGAGATCGGATGAGTCTACTTAGGCCTACGAATTATAGGAGAATGGGTTAGTTTTTGCCTTGAACTCTGAAGACACTCGCCCGACCTTCCCTTCTACTCCTACCCCCTCCACAGACTACGTTGTTCCCGTACTGCACATAGCGAGTGTCTTGACAAAATGCATGAGCTGTATAATTACTAGCATAGCAGTGGGAGGAGGATGAAGTATTGAATGTAAACACTATTTCACGTCGTAATAGCATTAATGAAATATGCTGTAGGCTACATAATGTATTACAACCACATTCTTAGTAAATGTCAGAGATCTATTCTGACTGGCTCACAGAGATGTCTCAAACAGTTCCCTAAGCGAACCATATATTCCTTTCTTCAATGGTACTTGCCGTTATTCGCCTCCGACTCTATGACTATGATCATAGAGAAGCGTAGAGTACTTAGTTCGCCAGAGACTATCCAGAGTGCACCAAAGATGGTACATTCGTAATGAATGAAGAAATGTTGAGATGTCGTAGTGCGTGGGATGTTCCCTCCCTCCTAACAAGGTGAAAAAAAAAGGTGAAATGAAATGTGTTGGTGGAATGAAATTTGTAATACTAAAGAAATTCCAGGAAAATTCAAGTTGGACTTTGTACACCAGAAGTAGCATTCCTGTACATGATAGATATAAAATCCAAGTTCGCGGAATAAGCAATAATAGGCAATGTTACATAGGTAGCATTGCTATAACTTATATCAAATTCTGGCTTCATTCGTTAGAATCTTTCTAGGTCTCTCTAAACGAATTAACGAATTTAACGCAAAAATTTAAAATCCACCGAAGTCATAGAAAAACTCTATTCGAGTTGTGGAGTTACTGGTAAGACCACATAATTAAATGGTAGTTCAATGGTCCCATGTTGCTGGTACATCACATTCGCTACAATTAGTAGTCATCCACACCTGTGGGGTAACGGCTAGAGTGTCTGACCGCGAAACCATGTGGCCCGGGTTCGATTTCCGGTGGGGGCAAGTTACTTGGTTGAGGTTTTTTCGGGGTTTCCCTCAACCCAATATGAGCAAATGCTGGGTAACTATCGGTACTGGACTCCGGACTCATTTCACCGGTATTATCACCTTCATTTCATCCAGACGCTAAATAACCAGAGATGTTGATACACTAAAAAAAAAAAAAAGTAGAGTTAGGCCTACTACTAATTAATCTGAGATCCGGTATTCTGTATGCGAATATTAGAGTGTGGGTGGCTAAAATTAATTGTGTGCAGATATGTGCGCTTGAAGCAATTCACCTGAGGAACCTGTACAGTAGGTTGCTTGTTTCTTTAATCAGAACTCCTATATGTAGGCGGAAATAAGTTTAAATCATAAAACGAACAAAGCGTCATGTATTTGTACTTTATTTATTGCCTTCGAAATTTAGACATCATCAGACTCGACAACAACGTGGTAATGTGATAATGGAGCAATGTCGGAATGACAATGGCATATGAGTTCCATACCTGAGTAGTTTTCTATCATACAAGTATATCTCTTAGCACTTTGGTGAAGAGACTGCTAGGTTAATTCTTGGTTTATTATTCAAACCGATAATTTTATATTAATTTTTGCCGAATAGCCTAATCTATGCAACTGTTATGCTCTAATTACTTCAAAGTTGCTGATATTAATTAACCTTAGACTTGACACATTGTACTTCCTACTTCTGTATTATTCTAAGCCATCAACTTGAAACAAAAACTCCGTTATTTCCAGAGCAGTAATTCAGAAATTTCACATGCATATTTCCTAAATTATTCGTCTGTATTTAATACTCGTAAGTTTAGGAGAGGCTGTGCAGAAGTAAGCAGACGAATGAGCATATAGATCAGCCGTTTTCAAACGGTGTGCCGCGAGAAAATAAAAATAGTAAAGGTTGTAGTAGTAAATCGGAAAAATAACAGTGAAAAGAGTAGTATTGTCGGACCATCGGATCTGTGTCCCCGTAAGATATGCGAACTGAACCCTAATTCCTTCTCAGCCTCGGTAATTCATTTCTCTCCCTGCATTCCCATCTCTCTCCCTTTCTCTCCCCCACTATTCACAATTTTGAGCCTTCTTACGGGCCAGCTTATTCGCACTTGCAGTCCAGTGTTGTCAACTCAACACGAATACTGTAGAAAAAATATTAAGCAAGTAATAGCATTTTTCGATGAAGAGAAACACACAGGTTTCCTATCTGTTTCCTATAAATCAGGCAACGAAAAGAGCAGCTGCGATCACAGGTTAGGCTTATTTTATTTCAATTGATTACGCATTAAAATTACTTACTTAACTAATACTGATATAATACAACATTTTTATGTAATTTATAATTTATATAGACAGATCAGAGCGCCTAATAAAGAAAATCAGGAGAAAGGGAATCTGTGCACGAGATGAAAAGCTAGAATCACCAGGGAAGAACAAACCAAGGAAACCTTTAATTCTTGTAGATGATATGGACTAATGTATTTTAAGAAGAAAGATACAAGAATTTCATAGCATGCAGAAAGAAGTTCCGACTTTGAAGAAATTATTGAAGGTTGCGAGAGAAGCAATAAATTTCCAAGATGGGAGAGAAACATTACGGATTAATAGACGAGGAAGTATCTAGATTTATTATCAATTTGGGTGAAGACAGCAGCAGCAGCAATAGTAGTGACTCAGATTCAGATATGTCCGGGATATGCCCTCTGTAATTTCATGCATAACACAAGTCTTGGTCTTTCGTAAATATGTAAATTATTTTCATAAGCATAAATTAAAACTTCTGCACATTATCAGTATGTTATGTTATATAGTATGTAAATAATAAGATCGTAGCTTATAGTAACTTGGCCATAGTCGGTCCCTAGCCCGGATGAGAAAGAAAGAGGGTACATAACTATGTGTTCATTCAATCCTACAATTTTATAATTTCATTAAGACTTCAAGATCACGTTCCGAACCTAACAGAATACGATAATGAGGTGAAGGCGAAGTATTTATGACGAAAACATTTCTCTTTAAAAACGAAATACTGTAGATTCCCTTCACGTAATTTCCATTTAACCAACAAATACCCACTGTAATCATTATCTCTAAATAATCGTAGAAGCCAATCAGCGTCATTAGACCTACTTAAATTAAATTATGAATGAGTAATAATTAACCTCACATTATTAATAAACAATATCAAAGAGACATGACATTGTTTGACGGAAGTTTGGCAATACCCCTATTTCGGCAAGGTTCGTGGCATGCTGTTTGACGTGGTGGGAGGAAAGCTGGTGGAATGGAGTGAGTAAAGGCGTTAACTTTTCCAAGAACGACGACAGCGCTGAAGGGGCACAGATCCGATGGTCCGACAATAAAAAGGTGAGTCCACATGAGTCAACATTCAGTAATCACATTCCCTCCCAAAACCCTTAAAATCCCCCCCACCCGTTGGGAACCAATGGTTTAGATTATATAAGTGTGTCGCGGGATTTTAAGTTACACTGTTAGTGTGTCACATGTTGAAAAACATTGAAAAAGGCTGATATAAACAGATGTTTCTGCTAGAATCTAGAAACAGACCTTTGAAAAACAGCATCACAATGTTTTTTTTTAAAAAAAGCTATTATGACGAAGTTAAGAAATATTGTAATTTAATCTGATCTCTCTGTAGCCTACCTAATGACTAATATTTCTCCTTCTCTCGGTGAAGTAAATGGAAACAATTCCAAAATTAAACTAAAATCGGTAATATAACTTCGCCCGTTTTTAACTCTATCATCCAAACATTTAAGAAATTGCACAGAAAAAAGATGTGCATTCCGGAATATGACTTATTCTCTGGAGGTCTAAACTGCCGGGTGACAAACAAAAAATTGAACACAGTTTTGAAATATTACCGTCTCCTACACAATCTCAATTAGCTTCTTAATATCCCTAACAGCGACAAACAAAGAAAGCGTAATTACAGCTCGGCGGGTGGTTGCGGCACGCAATGTGATGTCACTCGATGACGTCACAACAGGTAGGTAGTAATAAATAGAAGAGAAGTAATAATTTCACGGGAACTACTGCATTACTACTGACTACCGTAATTGAACAACTTTCTTCCCCAGGATGCAGCAACAACACGTATCGTAATAATTATTTTGTCATTCTGCAATTCCGTTGCAGCCTGCCTCACGGCAGACGCATTAGTGGGATTACTTCTAGTTTATAATGACCATCGGTTATATTCATGATGCACGGACACACGGACTGTACAGTTTATGTATTATTTCGTATTTTACCCATATGTTTACCTGTGTTACAGTACTGTTAAGTCAACAATATTGGGCATGTGAGGGAGGCAAGCGAGTTACTCTTGTACAGGGCGAGTTAACCTAAATTATTGGAATTCTTACCGAGCAACGAGGTTGCTTTTTTGACGGCCGGCGCGTTGGGTTTTCCCGGCATCTAAGTTACTTCAAGCCCGGCGAAGGACAGAATGCGTAATAGCCTGTAATGGGATGACTTTACTGGGTACCCAGCCATGGTTAAAATTACATATCTCTCAATAGAGTTCAGAATTTCAGACAAATTACAACTATCGACGGAGCTCAAACGGTTAAGGCACTTGCTTGCCGATCCGGAGTTGCTCTCGGGCGCGGGTTCGATTCCCTCTTGGCCTGATTATTTGGTTGGGGTTTCTCCAACCGTAAGACGAATGCCAGGTAATATATGGCAAATCCTTGGCCTCATCTCGGCACATACCATCTCGCTATCACTAATCCCATCGACGCTAAATAACATAGTAGTTAATTCAGCGTCGTAATCAAGTAAACAAAAAAATACTCAAACTGACAATGTAAAGTGTTAGCAGAAGTGTGCCGCCGGATTACTGTAGTATAATAACTGATTAGAAAAACCTTTACTTACTTTCCAAAAGAAGTCATACTCAACAGTTTCATCTCCCTTTAAAATCCATTGCCCTGGATCGTAACTGAAGTCGAAAATCTAGGATCTAAAGACAACTATAGCAACAATACCACCGTACTAGCTTATTTATATGGCATTTACTTATTTACTTATTTGCTTATTTATTTATTTTTTTATTTATGTTACCACTGCGTGGAAATTGGAGTAATGGATTTGAAACCGGCTAATACCACGTGTATTTCTCAATCCGTCACACGAAGTCTTTTTTTATCTTACATGAACTAGGTCTATCAGCGTCGCGTCGTGTCAACACCATCTCAGTTCCATCGTGTTACTGTAGGTCTTAAAATATCAGGACTTGTGGTAAGTCTGTTTATGGTAGGAAAAATCTTCTACATAGTCTAGAATGTTAATAAAAGTGATGTGAATATCATAGGTACAGTTTTGCAAACACGTTCTTCAGCAATGGACAAAGTTCCATAATGAAATGAGTGCACGGAAAGTTAGGTTGCATATAATGTAAAGCCAGTACACAAGCTCTACAAAATAATCTAATTACGACCAACATAATGGCCAATAATAACGATCAGGAACAAGATATGCATCTTGCGGATGTATCCAGTGTTTATTAGTTCCAGTCGGGTGCAAGTCCACAAGCAGCGGGTCGAGGCCACCCTGGAATATGGCGTCTGCCTCTATTCGGTTGGTCCCTGGATCCTATCCAGATACCATCATAACTTGTTTATTGCTTGTATTGTTCAGTGTCGGCTAACTGAAGCATGGTTTTCTGATTTAGTTATATAATTCTGACATTAAAGACAAGTCTCAAATAATGAATTCGCTTTAGCATGCATTGGAACTCAAAGGAAACTGAACGTAATATTTATGCCTTTATTTAACGACGATTATAAACTGCTCAGTTAATTTAGCATCGGTAATTGGGAATTCAGAAATTTCTATTTTGTTAACATGCTGATTTATAAGTTATCGATTTATTTTTGTTGATTACTGACTGATCTAAAGAAGCTGTGAGAACGAATAAATGTTGGAATAAGAGGCTCCCCTCCCACATATCCCACAGTTGCTTTGTCCACCACAACTCTTGTACAATCTGACCAACATCGAGTCCACTTTGGTGAGAAGCTGTCACCCGACTCAACAGCAGTTCGGAAATTAATCGACAGGATTTCATCTTTCAATTCTAGTTTTTAAATCTGCACACTGCTAAGTATATTTTGAACAACATCCTGAGAGAAAGAACTGTAATGAGGGATATCAATGGTTCGATCTGAAACTCGAAGATATCACAGAGACATGTTCCAGATGTTACATAACAGTTACCAGATCTTACATACCTCTGCGTATACAGGCATCTCTCATGAATTAGGCGTTTCTGACAGATTCTGCAAAACTGGCAGAGGTCCATGTTCTTGTGCACTATAAAGGGTGATTCACGAGGATTTACAGTCCTTTACGGAGTTTATTTCTGAAGACATTTTGAGCAGAAAATGTCATATAAACATAGTTCCTATTCTCGATATTTTCATAGTTACACTAATTTAAAGTTGTTTGTAAAATAGGTTTTTTTCTTTAGTTTGAAGGTAAAAGAATAATACAATAGAGAATAAACCATTCAGAAGTATCATTTCATTGGCAAGTATTATGAAGCTAAAAATGTGCTGTGAACTCCTTAGTTGTTTCGTACAGACATCTTTTTATATTTTTAACTAGAAACTTACATTATTCTTACGCACTTGTCACAATAATTATTACAAATCACACCACTTCCACCGACTTAATTATTAGCAGTTCAATTTTTACATCCTAATTTACAGTCTTGGAGAGTTTACAACACATTTTAAAAAATGTCGCCGTCCGCTTGAGTACACTTATCCGCACGCTTGTGAACGGCATTCGTCGCTCTACGTAAACTGCATACGGCTATCTTTGATTTGCATAGCGCTCGCGCTGGCTGCTGACTGCATGCTGACCAAGATCATGCGTTCACAGCAATGCGTTCCAATAACGAAACGTAACTCTGTAAATATTGAGAATAGGACCCATGTTTATACAACATTTTTTTCTCAGAATGTCTTCAGAAATAAGCTCCGTAAAGGACGGTAAATCCTCGTGAATCACCCTGTATAAAGAAAGTTGTACATCAATCACCATTTCATATTACCTAAGCTCTTATGATCGCTGTAGATTATAGGCCTACTCTAGATAAAATTAAATAAGGGAAAAAATAAATGAAATGAACGTTGTTGAGGAAAACTTTCCTTCATTCTTCGATTCCCTTCACGTTTGTATAGTGAACGCTTGGGTCCACGGAATAAGCCAGGGATCTATCGCAAAATAGAGTGACAACGGACTTATACAATGATACGTAACGTTCCCTACTGAAATTAGCCTATTTATAGTTAAAACCCTATTTAATGAAAGCATGTTTCTTTCTCACAAAGGTCTCACAACGCCCACTTAAATCTTCGCTTGATTGACGCTCTACAAATTCATTATTATAATGGTATTTCAATAATAACATTGTCTTACTTCCGAATATTATTCAGAGACATTTACTTTCAAATATATGGTCCATCCAAAATTAAGTACCACTTGCTTATGAACAGAATTCCATTTTTAAAACATTTCAGTTTTATGAAATTATACATGCCTTAACTTTACTTTTCAACACAGCCGTCAGTCACACTGAGAAAATTAACGAAACGTGGCACAAGGTTTTGTACGCTATGTTCATACAAGTCTGTCGCCTGTAACTGTCGCCAATTCTCAACGCTATCTTTTATTTCAACGTCCTGTCGAGCTTCTGACAGGCATGAAATCACTTCACAAGTAGGAACAGACTGAAGTTGTTGTAGCCAGGTCCGAGCTGTAGAGAAAACGATTCCCAATTCCAATTCAAACAAGTCACATGTCTGCTCTGTCTTTACTCTTAGTCGTATTCTGGAATAGACAGGACATATTGTTAGTGTAATTAGTGCCACAGAGTGGTACCAAGAGAAAGGTGACGATCACAGGAATGTACTGACACGTTGAAGTCAAAGGGGAGGGTGAAAGGATGCGATACAGGTATATTGATTGTCAATGCAAAAGTTGTGTTGCGTATGACAACGTGCGTCCACCGCTGTGGAGTAAAAAACCAAGGCTTTAAGGTTAGCAAGTCTGACCGTCAAACGAGTGGGCCCGGGTTCAAATCTTGGTTGGGACAAGTTACCTGATTGGGTTTTTTCCGGGGTTTTTCTTCAACCAATTGAAGCAGAATTGCTGGGTAATTTTCGGCGTTGAAATGGTATGTATGTTTTATTTAACGACGCTCGCAACTGCAGAGGTTACAGTAGAAATTGGTTATAGCGACCTCGTTTTGTGCGACACCTCGCCTATAACGTCAAATATTCTGTAGTCTCATCTAATTCCCCATAAGACATATGCTGTCCTACCATGCTTAATACCACAAATGCATATACGTCTACCTCGCATATAACGTCGTTTTCAACCTCAGTTTGGAATACGATTTTCTACGAACCAAAGTATTTTAAGAAATATTTTGTTGAAATCTGACCCTGACAAATTCTCTCCTTCTGTCACAGACCTCTGGAATGTAGACGGATTCCCCACCCCATTGTAACCTGCCCGAATTCATACGGTATTAGATCAGTTTCGACAGGAAGTTTTCACTAAGTCACGCATTTTAACGCAGTATGGCCACTAAAAGAAGTGAGTGACGCTTTAGAAGTCATTATAATTATGAACATGTTCTATGAAGCTAGGGAAGGGAGTAGTGAAATTGCAACTGAAATTATGAACATAGAACGTAATTTAGCCCTAGAAAGTGTGTATTGGCCATGTAGAAGAGTAAAATGACTGATTACTTCACTTCTATGTAAAGTAGTTTGGTGAGTACTGAACAAACTGTTTTAATACAGAATACTGTATTTATAATTGTAGGCTACGTGTATTTTATTGCGTTCATTGTAGGCATAAAAGTGAATACATAAATCTAAAATAAGTTTAATTAAGTTTGTTATTTTTCATTTTACACCTCACTAGAATGATAATGTGAATCTCGGTTACTACGACACTCGTTTATAACAACATAATTTTTAAGATCCCTTGGATGTCATTATAACCAAGTTCTACTGTATATCAGCGTCAGCGTCTTCGGTGTGCCGGAATTTTGTCCTGCAGGAGTTCTTTTACATGCCAGTAAATCTACTGACATGAGCCTGTCGCATTTAAGCACACTTAAATGTCATCGACCTGGCCCGGGATCGAACCCGCAACCTTGGGCATAAAAGGTCAGCGCTATACCAACTCGCCAACCAGGTCGACTTCGGCGTTGAATCTCGAACTCATTTCGCCATCATTAATCAACATATCAGCATCCATATCATAGCCCGGGTTAAGCTCACGGTGCCACGTGCTGTATAAGTGCAAGAGCACGGCCGTTTGGCTACTCAATCATTTACGAAATAGGAGTGGTAAGCACAAAAAAGCCTCAGGCTGCAGTGTAAGCCTTCAGGTTCCTCCTCCGTAGAAAAGAAAAAAAAATGGCCTACAACGGCTGAGACGGAGTAGCAGCTTGACTTATTTGCGGAAAACTGAAGCTCCCATCTACCTACATTCCGGACTTGGAACACAGCGATTTTCAAGTAGTCCTACTCCTGAAGAATGTACCTGCCACCAGATGCATAACAGCGAAGAAATGTGATGAGAAGTAATGTCAGACATAGGCGACAAACTTTGATAAATAGTGGTGTACAAAGCTTAGTCCTCCGTTACAAATACCTCAGCATGAATAGTAACTACGATATGTTTAAAAATACGTTAAGGTGTGTAGAATTCTATAAAAATAAAATACAATAGCCTATATTACTTATAAATCAAGCATTTTTAAAGGCTAAATGATTGTACAGTGACATCAAAAACTTTTGTGCGAGATCGTGCGTATTTGCTTGGTTTCCGCACAAAACCAATCCGCGGAAAGTCTAAAATTCCACATTCAGTATTCCCAACCTAACACACATAATAATTTCCCTCTTCTTACCGCTTAAGTGACATTGATTTTACTGCTTTAGGCTTTTAACATATTATTTTTAGAGACGTTCAATATAGTAATAATTATAAATTGGAAACTTACCACTGCAATTTCACCTAAATTGCACTGTTAATTATTGTTTTTAAATATTTGCAAAAATTAAGTAAACTCTACAACTCCACTAAAGTTACTGCATTCGTGATGCAAGTAACATTAAGGAAGCCGTGAAAAAATCAACAAGATTCCAGACTGATCATAGAATGGGGGAAAAAAAGACAGACGTATATCACGGCCTGCTGGAGTATAGTAAACACAGAAAACATTTTAAAGCAACAATGTTGAAGATAGATATTTTTGTTTTGCAAATTTGCCGTCATTGAACAGAAACCAAGATGGAGATTTCATTGCAACTAATTAGAAATTCCTCTTTCAGGTATGTAATAAACGTTCTTCGCACAAAATAATGTACGATACACGAGGGGTATCTTTTCTTTCAATTCTCGGAAATTAAAAAAGCTCAACTACATTTCGCTTTTTCAAACTTTTCCTCGAACATGAAAACTTCAACATACAGCTCTTGTAACGCATATTACTATTTCCTTACATTTTTACTGTACCTTGTTTTTTGACTACACCATGCAGGCTTTGCTTAATGGTAAGTTTTAGTTGTCATGGTAATATTTTACACTGCGTAGGTACAATCAGGACATAGTTAAAAATGCAACGAAAAAGTTTTGATGTCACTTTATTTATTTCTTGTATGCCCCTGATTCGATCAAAATACTAAATTGTATTTTATAAAAATTCACAATTCTACGAACGAATTAAAATCTGCAATCTTGTTGTTTCTCCTAATAGTACCGGCCTATAAGCTATATACTGAGCATTCCTCTATACAGCCGAATTAGGAAAAATTACATCACCGTGATTTTTCATGACGGAATCAGTATCTGAACATATCCACATGAGATCAGAATTCGATTAAACTACAATAATCGTTATAAAAACTGATCTCCGCATGCAGGATGTACCATTCTGAATAGCAGTCATAAAAATGTCAACATTCCAATCACCAAGGTCATCATCATTATGACCGCAACCGTCATCGTCACAACCACCTACTTCTGCTTTTAAAGGATTGTGCTCGTTAGAACCTAATTTTGTTATCAATCTTATATGAATTACGATTCCACATTAAATGACTTTTTACCCTATAGTTAGCAACGCGCAAGACCACCGTTTAAGACAATGTGACACACATGGGACAAGGGCACAAAGGAGAGATTGAGGGACATAGAAGTTCACTTTCCTAAGAGAAATCGGACCTGTGTCTATTATATTAATTTGTAAACATATAGACTCAAAGCGAAAATATGAAATAAGATTAATACCTATAAGTTATATATGATCTTATGATCTGTAATAAAAATAACCAACGAACAATTACGCTCAAGTTACTAATATCCTTCACTGAATTTAACAAATTGTATTAATATTACAAACACCAACAACCATGATCCTTGTTTTGTATAAAGAGAAGATAAAATCTGAATGAACGCCAATGGTATGATGTGTTGATATAATAACAGAAGAATATGTAGAGCAGGCTTGAGGATCTGGGCGACAATTGTGGCGTTACGTCACACACCGAAACGTCACTCACCCCTTCCTTCCATCCCAGCGTCATTGACTTTGTAGGGGAGGGGATTTGTATTCAGTGTCTGTCTTGTGATTGCATACGGGCCACAGATACGTCATTCAACGCCGGTGGACTGTGGACAAAGAACCAACGCTTTCCCCATGCTTTCCACCCCTCTCTCGCCAGTTCTGCATCCCTGATGTAGAGGAAAACACTCTCACTCCGTTTCAATGCTCAAGTGTTTAAAAAAAAAAACTGTTTAAAATGTAACAACATTTGGCGGTTTCACAATGCTTACCACATTCTTGCAATTTATTATAGGTTTCGAAGTACCATCAATATATACATTTCATAGAATGTACAATATATCTCATATCACATAATACAAATTTAAAAGCCTGTATTTCTTAAAACTAAACATTTTTCATTGCTTCAACACAAAAGCAAAACCTGTTGAATCGTGATCTTCCTTTCTTCTTGCTTGTTGTAGAAGTTTCTTCTAGTGTGTTGAATTCATAAGGTATATTAAACGCGCTTTCTTTTATCACTCTTAAGATTTTATGTGACATATTTAAATTTATGACACAAAGGTGGATGAGAAAACACACCCCAAGATATGACCATATCACTGGATAGAGGATACGCCTGTAAGTAGGAACTGCGAAATCATTGTAACAAATCTGTAGGTGTAGCTTTGAACATGTGTGATTTTTCCACTATAATTTATGTAGACTTTAAAGGTCTGTGCTTCGAATCCCAATAAGGAGGCTTAGTCATCATGTGCTCCCTCTGTCAAAATAACAAATGCGAGATCACGATCGAAACGGGCGCGTTGGTTTATACACTGTGGCTATTATTTTGTGGGAGCACGTTCACCGTTTTTAAACTCACCATCACCGACACCAGTACAAATATTCTGTCCTCAAGCATTCACTTAACACCTTCTGTGTTAATAAGTTCAATATAATGACACCTTTGTTTAAACTCTTACTTGACAAACTGATGGTATAGTATTGACTTTTTGTCAGTAGACGAAGATTTTCAGTTGCTTTTTTTTATTTATACCGCCTTAATATCGTATGCATAGTAAGTTATATTAACATGGTACCAAAAACAGAATATAAGTACAATACAGTATATAGCGCTACAAAAATACAATAAATATGACTTCATCCCAAAGGTTTTGACTCCGATTTTTTTCTCACAATAATAGTTATACAACAATGCTATAGAAGTTACAGATAAGAATTTAAATTCACCGCCACTTCCAGAAGAGTTTCAGCAATCTGACACCAGATGGGAATCCTATAGATTCAAAATCCTCTATATCCACTTTCACAAATTAAAGGATTTTGACAGTAACTGGTGGCAAATAGAGGAAATTTTCAACCTAACAGTGGCTTTTAACAAACCTTTTGCTTTAAATTCAGTGGCTTTCTGAATTCAAACCATATAAATCATTAGAATTAATTCTTAGCAAGCAATATGTGGACATAACTCAATTATGTACAAAATGGTCTTTAGGGGGTTTTGAATCTAGAGCAGCGTTTCTCAAATTATGGTCCGCGGACCACCTGTGGTTCTCGAGGTCTGCTCTTGTGGTCCTTCAAAAAAGACAGAAGAAAAAATAAAATTCAAACGAATTGCGTATCACACTATAGCTTAAAATCTCCGAGTTTGGAAATGACACATGGCAATCGAATTTCACTTTTTCTCCCAGTACTGCATTTTATGAAATTTATTACCCTACCCGTCTATCGACTTCCCACTCTACTCTCAGCAATAAAACAGGCATTTAGAGCACTATATACGTGGTGTTTCTCGACCTTTTCCCTGCACATCTGGCGTCGCGCCTGTAACCCAGCCGGGACCACCCGAATTCATAACAGAGGATCAAAGTACCGAACCTTAATTATATTTTAAAATATAAGTATACTGGTCCCTACTAAAATATGCTACGAAAATGATAAATTTGCTCTCGAAGGGAACAAGAGTAAGGTGGTCCGCGGAACTGTTCTGACTTTAAAAAGTGGTCCCCACTTCAAAAAAGTTTGAGAAACGCTGATCTAGAGGATTCATGGCTTTGTTGCATTATTTTTTAAAGAGTTGTGATTGAATTTCTCACAGCTGAAAGTTGTGGTTATTATTTTAATGTCGATGGAATTGGTGATAGCGACATGGTATTTTGTGAAAAGAAGCCGAGGGCTCGGTATAGATTACCTGATATTTATCTTACAGTTGGAGAAAAACTTGGAAAAAAATCAATCAGGTAATTAGCCCAAACGGGAATCGAACCCACGCCCGTGCGAATCGGCAGGAAAACACGCTACCGCCTAGGCTACCTTCGCCGATGTCATCACAATCATCTGAGGAATGTGTGTGGAGAAGAGACCATTAGTGTTAAGACCGTTAGGAGGTGGGTAAATCACTTCAAGAAATGATTTACTGATAGACCGCGAAGTGGTCACACAGCAATTGCAGTAACAGACGTGAAGAAATGGAGAGTTGGTTTAGAACCATACAGGCAGAGTTAAGTCGCGTTGTTGGCACTGAGAACCATATTCTTGAAAAGATTATTGCTTTGTGCACAATGGGTGCCTTATAACTTATAATGATTAACATTCTATGTATTTTAGCTTAATTCTGCTACACAGTTTAATTAATAGTGCATAGTATTTTGTTGTTTAATTCGCAAATAACTCTTGTATACATGTAACTCTCATCTAAATCAAATTGTTGAATTCTTTGTAAGTTCATGCATATGTATATATACTTTTTGCTGGTTGAGTGGAAGAGAAGGCCTTACGGCCTTAACTCTGCCAGGTAAAATAAATCATTATTATTATTATTATTATTATTATTATTATTATTATTATTATTATTATAACTTAACCGAGGTTCAGAAGGCTAACAAGAGACGAAATTGTGAAGAACTTCTGCAGCGCTATGAGGAATAGAGGAAAATCTTTTTATCACACACACTCATAGGTTACGAATCTGGGTGCACTCCAAAAGCAATAACAAGGACGGCAATCTGAAGGAAGCATTGCGTCGATGGGTGCGTTCCCGAGACAGTGCATCCTTCCGTGACTGCATACTAAAACAGGTTCATTGATGGTGCAAATGTGCGCAGCACGATGGCGATTGTGTTGAATTCCAAGTGCACAAAAATGTTTTCAAATGACTATGTCTATACTGCAGCTTTTTTTTTTTTTTTTGTTCAATCAATAGTTTTTCTACCTATGATTGAGGTACTGGCTGATATGTGTATCTATTATCAGACAGTGCATCTCATTTTACAATATGTCAGAGGAAGAACAATTGTTTGTATGCATCTGAAGTCTGATTAGTGGAATATGTAGCTAATCGGCGATGTATGCATTGGATGGGGAAACGAACTGGCCCTACACAATTATCTCCTGGCTTAGTTGCCTCATGAGTGATGCCTTATTGGTGTTACTTATGAGGTTCAAACCTGTCTTCGGGCAGTTGACTAAACAACAATAGTTAAAAAAAAAAAAGTTAAAACTTTTGGGGAGACCCTATTTTAGCTACAAAATTTCTATCGCTATCATTTTGTCCATAATGTGTAGTAATTTGTGGAATTCCGTTATTGCTCATATTGAATTCAATCCTGAAAACTAGAAATATACACACACACACATAATTATTAATTCTGAGTTACTAGCCGAAGAAAAAGAGAAGACAGAAAATGTTTGACCACTTGCAATATCGTCAGTTGATTCTCCTCTGAAGTGTAAGCATAACTTCGTCTTTAGAACGTAAATCATATCACGACACCAATGTTCACGTTAATGGAAATAATTTTCAATATCCTATAACCAGTTTTGATCATATATTACGAATCAATTGCAACGTGCCCGTCAACCATCGCAATACAGCATGATTAATATCAAAGTCACCTTCCAAAACCATGCAAGCACTTCGGAAACTGGTTCCTACCAAGACTTGTCTAGTTCACTTCTGCTTGAGTATCTACATGGGATCTTTATAGGCTCATTTTGTACGGTACGGTAACTTATAGAATGCTCTAACGAGTTAAAAGAAAAAGTAATGGCGCGTTTTTAATTTCAAATGTCTTTCTTCATTAAATCCCTACAAAAGAGAAAAGAGGGCGGCATAAAAGTTTAAAATAATCAGTTGTTGAAAGAAATGAGAGAAGGTTATTAATAAAAAGGAACATCTGTGTTCATGTATGTCAGACAGCACAACATTTCGAAGGTTACAGCTCTCTTCGTCTTCGGGTAAATGGGGGAGGAAAATGAATGCTAGCTGGGCGCTACAATTACTTCACAATTAATAAAACATCACCACTCCGTCTAGGTTAACATTCTTTGAAGTATTCGACTCTTCCTTGCTGCTGTTAGGCCGTTTCATAGATAGAACTCTACATGAGGTACTTAGATTACATCGTCCATTTTCAGATTTCTTCTTCAAAATTTCTCTAGGTTTCTTCAATGGAACGGTGAAAAACTGAGACAAGAGACCAATCGCCTTGGAGCTCGCACGCATTCTTTCCACAGCCCCAAATTCCCTTGAAAGGACGCCCTTTCTCATACTTTTTCATTGTTTTCTCTCCCTTACCCGCATTTATTTAGTAATTTCACTTCAGATCTCATTTCATATGAATGGTTTGGTGCAAAGCAATGGCGTGCTATATAGTCTACTGATAATTTTACAGAAGAGTAGTTAAAACGGGTGTAATGCACTTGTTCCAGATTCCTTGTTTGTTTGTAATTGAGGAATATATTAGGGGAATGGGTTTGCTCCAACGACATTCTGTCTAATTATGTTTTTTTTTTTGTGAAGTTGGTAGAGTATTGGCCTAGCAGGAGTATTGGAAAACAATTCGTCTAATGCTGGTAAGTGGCTTACACATTGTTTTGGTTACCTTCACAAGAAGTAGGTGATTGTTTTGTTTTTGATATGACTGATATTAAGCCAAAATGCCAAAAAAATTGAACAGTTTAGCGACTATCTTCTAGATTACTGTATAGAGTAAAGGTTGGTAATATTGTGATACTAATAATATAACGATAGTTATTTTTTAGAATTTTTTATAATTTTACTGAGCGAGAGGAAGATAGGTTTTTTGCGTCAACGTATTAAGGGAATGTTCGTGGACAAGTTTCTGCAAAAAACCGGTCCTTCTCTCGCTCAGTAAAATTGTAAAAGATTCTCAAAAAGTACTATCATAATATTATTAGTATCACAATATTACCAACTTTTACCCTACCTAATGAACAGGGAAAGGAAGTTCATGCCCTAAAAACGTGTAGAATGTGTATGCATTTATGCCGTAAAATAGATAAATATGCTACAAAATACGCATTATAAGTGACATTATTTTAACAGAATAATAATGTATAGGTAACTTATGTTTGGTCTATGGATTTTGAAGTGCTTGACTCATTGCTGAATGCTCCATTTATGCTGTTACAGTTCACAACTAAGCAGTAACGTATGTTTTCTGTTGTCATTCTTCGCCTGTTGTCTCTCAGCATAGCTATCTTTGCTGTTTTCTCGTTCACTTCATCTCCTAAATTTCCTGGAACCGATGTTAAACTGGATATTTTTCTATCGAAATCTGCTAAAGACTGCAGTAAAGGAATACCAATTGCTAACTTGAGAGGCTCCATATGAGGGCGTCATCGTTACAGTCAAAATTCATAAACATAAATTAGTCGTGTTTACGAGGTTACACACTTTTAAAACTGAGGGAAAGACAAATAAATTACATAATATGCAGTTTCCTTGCAAAAATGTTAAAATATGATGCTTTTGTAAATAAAGGCAAAAAATATGCACAATAAAAGTAATATCATTGTATTCAGAAATTTGTGATTCATGTAGATATCTTTAAGCATATTCACACAACGATAGGGAACAAATATACAAATGCATGAACTTCCTGTACCTACTAACGAGGGCGCATTCCCTCCCACAATATGAGTTGAGCAGTCGTCTGAAATCACTCACACAACCAACACATGTGAGGCATTTCATAGCAAATGCAACGACTTATTTTACAGCTCACAACCCGATATTTTAAGATAATTACAGTTTTAAAAAAACATTCAAACAGAAACTTAATTTGAAAATTAATGGAATGCACATGCAGGCCCATAAAAGAAGATAAATAGAAAACAAACAACAAATACACTTCTCGTATTGCTTTCGTGAAGGTACGTTTCCTATTTAAACAGACCCCACATCTGACTTCCCTTAGTTAAGAAAAATAATTTTTCTTGTTTTATGATATTGACATATAAGAGCACAATTTTTAACCTTGCCACGCTTTCATTCGTGTGTCTATCCGCAGTCTGAGAAAGTGGGACGGAAAATTGTGGCATAACACCGTAACGTGGTACCAACCGAAAACAAAAATGTTCTTGGATTTATATATGACTTAGTGGCACAAACACGTTGCGGGGCTACAGCAAATGGCGCAAGAACATTATGACGCTATCGCAAGTGGTTCAAACATGGTGCCCCGGTTAAAACAGTTCCACATTTGAAAATTAATGTATGTTTATTTTTAAATAACAATTTCACAGATACTGTAGCAATAACAAAAGCATTTTTGCAATGAAACCCAATTTTATACGTAAATATACAATTTTCAGGATGAACCGTTATGAATGGCTGTCATAAAATGTCAACATTCTAATTACCACCGTCATAATCATTATGACCGGCACTTCATTACATATCTGACTTTTAATATCAATCTTTTATGTATTAAGAGTGCACTATCTCGCAACCAACGGAAGTACAAGGAGGACTGATACGCTCGTAGTCTCTTCCAACAGCAGATTAGGTTATACAGAGTGTTTCCGAGGTGGTGTTACAAACTTTCAGGGATGATGGCGCAGGGAACATGTATCAATTTGAGATAAGGAACCATGGTCTGGAAATGACTGAGTCGAAAGTTATAAGCAAAAATAGTTGTGTAGAAATGGAATTGTAATTTGGCACCACGTGCCCTTCTTCCCTTAACTTTTGGAACAGTCGTGGAAAAATGGTATGGGCCGGATATCTCCAACGTCGGTACCTGGACCGATACAATCTGTGAGCTTGTCTACTGTTCCCATTAGCTCATCGGTATTCGAAAATCAGGTCTGCTTACTCCGCTCTCGTGTACTCTTCCATTTCACTAGGACTGACCGACAGGACACTGCAACTTGTATACATACACTGCTGTCTACAGACGTGCATATCGGGACCGACCATGTCCGTTACACATTACGCTATCTGCATTGCTTTAGTGTAGTTTCCTGTCCCCATCCCTCAGACAGCGCACTGAATGAAATACTGTAAGTAGACAACGTAAACAACGTCAGATGAATACAGTATGTGTAAGATGTACAGATACACACAAATAAGGTGTACAGAGGAATAAAATTATTTCATTTTCACAGAACTATTTTTGCTTGTAACTTTCGACTCGGTCATTTCCGGACCAGGGTTCCTTATCTCAAATTGATACATGTGTCCTTCGCCATCATCCCTGAAAGTTTGTAACACCACCTCGGAAACACTCTGTATACCGATACCATCATTCGGTTTGAGAGATATAAAGAAGAACCAGAAGAGGCGCACGAAGAAAAGAAGAAAATAGGTTATATATGCAAACAATTCCATATTTTAAAGACAAATACGCCATGGAGAATATAGAAGTAGTTGGTCTAATGGTTGGAGCCCGCGGATCTTTCCCCCATCAATTTCTCGGCACCTGGATCAAGTTCCGTCTAAAGAAGGTGAAGAAAAACGATGTCTCTATAACTACATTTCATGGATCCATTACCTTACTTCGTCACCATCTTTATCATCATCAATGAAAAACATTATGACTTTCTCTACTCCATCTACAAAAATGTTAATCCATTAGGTTTGTAATCTTTTCTTCAACTTTTCCATCGTTCTGTTAAAAAAAAAGTTAATAACCTATAATGTTTATCCTTCGAAGAGGTGGAAAAATTCAAACATTTTGGAGCAACAGTAACAAACATAAATGACACTCGGGAGGAAATTAAACAGAATAAATATGGGAAATGCGTGTTATTATTCGGTTGAGAACTTTTGTCATCTAGTATGTTGTCAAAAAATCTGAAAGTTAGAATTTATAAAACAGTTATTTTACCGGTTGTTCTGTATGGTTGTGAAACTTGGGACTCTCACTTTGAGAGAGCAACACAGATTAAGGGTGTTTGAGAATAAGGTTCTTAGAAAAATATTTGGGGCTAAGACGGATGAAGTTACAGGAGAATGGAGAAAGTTACACAACGCAGAACTGCACTCGTATTCTTCACCTAACAAAATTAGGAGCATTAAATCCAGATGTTCGAGATGGACAAGGCATGTAGCACGTATGGGCGAATCCAGAAACGCATATAGAGTGTTAGTTGGGAGACCGGAGGGAAAAATATCTTTGGGGAGGCCGAGACGTAGATGGGAGGAAAATATTAAAATGGATTTGAGGGAGGTGGGATATGATAGAAACTGGATTAATCTTGTACAGGATAGGAACCGATGTACAGGATGTGAGGACGGCAATGAACCTCCGGGTTCCTGAAAAGCCATTTATAAGTAAATAACCTGTAATTTCTGTGCTTTTGTACGTGCTCTGTTCATTGTTGGTAGCCCGCGGTTGCGGGGAGTCGTTATTGTAGATTACAATAAATTTATATATAGACCTATACTAATTTGGAATGGAATATCTATTTCGACAAAATCTGGCTTACCATTACAACGAGTCCTTCAACATCCTTAACCCTGTATGATCGTTTGGCGTGGGTCAACACACAATCGTTGCGAGACGAAAGAGTCTACACCTGTTTGGTGGTACAAATACACGCCCTGACCAAAGCGTATGTGACTCAAAGAGTTAGTACAGCATAATATCCTCTGAATAACCACAGAGGTGTAATTGTGAGCGAGGAGAAACAATCGAGACACGGCCACTTACGATTCGGAAAACACCTTAGGCAAACAGAACAATGAGTAATACCGAGTGAGAGTCATGAACAGAGACAAAGGAAGATTTATCTTAAAACACGAGTTGCTTGGACGTCCTATCTGATATCAACATACACACAATACATTATCTTCAGATACTAGTTACCTTTGAGATACTGAATTCAATAACGGCCGCTCAGGATATACTGTACGTAAATGCTAAGGTACTGCTTTGACGATGATTGAAAGTCACGGTTGTGGGTTCGAATCCCCTTAGAGAATGGCTGTTTTCACTGTCAAGGTACTGTCCTGTGATTTAAGTCAAGTGTCGTATCACTACACGTTACCGCAGTTCCACCGTGTGCCAATCTACTATCAGGTTGAAAAAAAAAATTCAAATGTGGACTGCGGTCAACTTCCATTTTGTATTACAAGGGCGTGAAAGAAAGAATATTTAATAATCGCACTTGAGGAACATCGCCACAACTTCATTACAAGGCTCCGGTACAATCTTAATACCTTAATTAGATAGCTGGGAACCCCCACAGTCAGCTAGGATAATTGCCACAAGGGATTGCACTACGTGCAATGCTACTAAAAACATAAAAATATTGTAAATGGTGTATGTATGTATGTATGTATGTATGTATGTATGTATGTATGTATGTATGTATGTATGTATGCATGCGTGCGTTCGTGCGTGCATGTATAAGAAAAATACAAGGGAAAAACAATCAAAGTCACATTTCTCTTAAGAGTGATCACCTTCTAATTCAGTACATTACTGCAAAATTTATTGTTGTCTCTAATGAAAAAGGAGGAAAGGAAGACTTTACCCCGGGTGATAATAAATTCTCCTTCACAAGTTTTTGATAAGAAAAAGACTGAAGTTTGCAGTACTATACTGAATTAGATGATGCCATCACCCTTATGAGAATTGTGACTTTGATTGTTTTCCCCTGTACTCTTCATACAGGTCGTTAAAAAAAAGTATCCAATATTTTAGGAGGTGCTAGTATGCATTAAAACAAGAAAAAAAAATATGGGTGCTACAACACATACTTTCTGAGATCTGAATACTTGTTCATAGGAGGTGCTCAATGTGACGTCCATTCATGGCAATGCTTTCCTCTGCCCTTTGGCGTAAGGAATCACGCACTCTTTGAAATTGATCTGGTTGTTCTTGATAACTAAACGTCTAGGGGATTTAGGTTTGGGGAACGAGCAGGTCAAGGTGTGGGGCCTCCCCAATCAATCCAGCGGTCCTGAAATGCCAGCGTCAGGTGTTCACGCTAATTGCGGAGAAAATGTCCTGGTTTGCCATCATGATGAACCCATTTGTAGTCTTTGCTGACATGGCACATTCTCCAGCAAGGTAGGCAATACGTTAATAAGAAAGTCTGATAACTAGCCCCAGTGAATCTCTGTGGTAGCACGTATGGCCCTTAATCTATCGCCAAGAACGTCTGCCCAAACGTTGATTGAGAATCGGTGATGATGCCTTATTTCTTCAACTGCATGGGAATTTTCCTCTGCCCACACATACTGATTACGAAAATTCACAACACCATCTCTGCTGAACCCCGCTCATATCTGCAACCAAACGTGTTTTCAGTATTCCTTGCGACGTATCAGTATTCCATACCAGGGGCGTCAACTACGGTGTGATTATCTAGTAGCAGCTGTATTCTAGGGTAGAAAAATGCATTGCAATAAATGGACGTGACATTGAGCACCTCCTACGAACAAGTGTACAGATCTCAGAAAGTATGCGTTGTAGGACCCATGTTTATTAGACATTTTTTTGTTTTGATGCATACTATCACCTCCTAAAATATTGGATACTTTTTAACACCCTGTATATGTTGCTGTTTAGTCAACTGTCCGCACACAGGTCTGAGCCTAGCCGTCCACTAGAACCATGAACGGCCGAGTACTCCTTATGCCGTATGCGGTCGTCTACCGGACGACGACGGGCAGAACAATATTATTATTATTATTATTATTATTATTATTATTATTATTATTATTATGTGGAGGATATGTTACTATTATTAACAACCCTAAGCCTACCTTACGAGGAGACCGATGAAAATATTAGGTAGACTCGATACTTAGGGAAAGATGTCGCCTGGGTGAGTTTCATCGTCAACGCAATAAACTTCAAGAGGATAGTTCCAAGTTTTTCGATTATTATCGGATGACTGTTAATACATGTCAATGTAATGTAATGTAATGTGTGTGTATATATATATATATATATATATATATATATATATATATATAACTTTATAGAACTTTTAAATGTCAGTCTTCCATCAATCTCAAAATGGTCAAATTTCAGAGAATTTGTACAACTTGTTAAGCCTTAAAAATGTTATTTGACTTGTTTAATGAAAATAAAAATACAAAGACAAAAAGTACTTAATGATGCGTAAGCAGATCATATCATGATATGGTCGACTCATGTTCAGGAAAGCTTGAAAAATAACGCTGTGCGGAGTCCATGTGTTGTTCCGACAGAGGACCGTCACCACGTGTTGCACTGTTCGTCCGATTGAGACCGGAAAATCCCATCTCAATGGGATCGAACCGTCAGTCGCGCTCTTATTTCTTTATTTATAATGTGGTCCAGTCGCAAGCATCCTTTTATTCCAGGTAAAAAATAATTTCTAAGTACTGCGGTACAACTTTCATCTTGGCGTTTCATTACCCAGCATTCACTTCCATAAAGAAGAATATCGTCAAATATTTTTACAATTTCAGTTCAGTTGTTTTTCTAGTTCGTTTGCCCAGTACTCTTCAAATTGTGCCTCACATTATCTGGTACCTTGCTAATTTAATTTCAATAACATTATCGTAATTATAAGACACGCTGCAATCTAAATGGTAAAATGTGACGACTGGTTTAAAATTTTATCATTAATTACAATTATTTACCTTACTGGGTCATTTCCTTAAAAAGCCATTACTTCCGTTTTCGTTAATGATATCTAAAAATTGTATCATTTAGGCGTTTGGTTTAATTTATGCATATTATATTGCAATGCAAGCTCTTTTTCTTTAATTTATTACCTGATCATCTGCGAATAATATACTTCCAATAGTTAAGGTAGGCTATAGCCTATTTTTTGATACTTTAGTTCATGTTGGTTTAAACTGAAACCACTCATTTAGCATCTCGTCTAGATATATAAGGTTATTCAAAAGTACGTTTCCATTTTGAAAAAGCTGTATCTTCTTTACTTATCAGCAGTTTGGTTTCATATAGGTACCATTACTGTTTAGAATGTTTGAATTTTTTTTATAGATGATTGTTACGTTGCTATGATAACTGTGTCACGCTTGCATAAACAATAATTGTTCTCCATAATACAGACGGCAGTAGGAGAATAGTTTTAATAATTTTTTAGAATGGTTTCACTTTTACATGGTATCAAGGTTATTATCTGGTATGGTTTTATGTCACATTTCAAAACAGAACCGTATTTCTATGAAGAAATTAAAAATGGACAAACAAAAACAGTGACAGTAACCGGGCAGCGATATTTTCAAATGTTGCAAGACTTTGCAATACAAGCGTTACAGAATCATGATCGATAACATTATTTTCATGGAAGACTACGATCTACCTCAGATGCACAATAATGTAAAAACACTATTGCGCAACAAATTTGGTGATCGTGTAATTAGTAGGCATTTTCCGAACAGTTGGCCTTCTAGATCGCCAGACATAAATCCAGTCGACTACTGGTTACGAGGTTATCTAAAAGAAAAGGTATTTCTTAGTAGACCTACTACACGTGAGGAACTAAAACAGTCAATATCGGATGACATTGAAAATATCCCTAGGAATGTGCTTACTAATGACGTTTATAGCATAGAAGAAAGACTATTCCTTATTGAACAACACGGTGGTGGTCATATTTAATTGTTTCGTGTTTTAATAAAATCCCCATTTCTTTACGAACAAATCGGTGCTTTATTTTTGTGGAATTTAAAAATTTATTCTATTCTATTCATTTATTATCTCCCATATATCTTACATGAGCAATGAAGCTTTAAGATGTGGAACAAGTCAAAATTTTACAATATTACAATTACAATTTTTACAATATTTTACAATTTTTACAGTTTTACAGTGTAGTAATTTTCTACAATGATGAGGTGAGATCCGAGATTCGCCAAAAGATTAGCCTACCCGGCATTTGCCTTTTGGTTGGGGAAAACCTCGGAAAAACCCAACCAGGTAATCAAATCAAAGGGGGAAATGAAGCGATGCCGAGGACTCGCCATAGACCATCCGGCTTCAGTCCCACGGCTGGGGAAAACCTCGGAAGAAACCATTCAAATTTATTACCGTTTCAAAATGTGAACTTAGTTTTGAATAATCTTATATATCAAAAAGTGATGTTGATAAACAACCTTGCCGAACTCCTTGTTGTCATCGTTTCAATAGACATTTTCGTTCTAGTATCGGTGTATGTTTAAAAATGTTAACGATAATATGGGGAATTTATACATGTAATGTTGTATACTTTTTTTTTTGTGAATTTTGTTCCAGCTGGTTGAAATGGCAACGACACTGAATTTAGAGCAATGAAGATTGCTGCATGGATGGAAGTCTTTCAGTCACCCACAGTGGTAAGCAGAAGATATTAATCACATTTCAACTGTGACCCTCCTTCAAGGTTTTGTCTTCTGAAGATAGCTTCTGTATCACCTGCAAATGATATGGTCGCATACCCAAATCCCAATTTAAGATTCTCCACACAGTTGCTCGTGGAATACCACATTCTGCGCCGTGCCGCCTGGTTGATTTCGTAGGGCTGCGCAAGAACACATCTTGTGTTCCCAATGACCGGCCTGCTCGTGGTCGACCACTGTTCCCTTTGTCCATTAGCAACAGAACCAGTTGTGATATACTTGTTATAAATCCGGTAAACTGACATCCTTGAAGGAGGAGATACAGTTGAAATGTGCTCCTAATTTCTACGTACCACTGTCCGTGATTGGAATACTTATATGCTTACAACGACCTTACTTTGTTGCTCCAAATTCAATCTCGTTGCAATTTCAATCAACTAGAAAAGAAATTATACAATAATTATACACAGAACACATGTACACATTCTCCATACAGGTATGCAAACTGTGCAACGAAGTGTGTCCAAAATATCATTTTAGTAAATGTGTGAATAGAACGAAGTCACTGGTGGAATATAGTAAAGAGAAGTAACTCATACCAAACTAAATTGCACGTTTGTGCGCACTTCTTTCTTATTATATGTTAACATATTTTTGAGCACTATATACATTGCGTACAAGGCCTATGTAAATAATGTATAATGCTACATAAGAAAGATAAACACAACAACAATCTCATAGAGACAAAGTGAACAACATAATTACGCACAGGTGCAAGAGATGCAGCTGTACTTAAAACTGCGGTCGACCCTTCCAATGCGTATGGTATTAGAAATGACTAATGTATTCCTGCACGCTACCTTCGTTGGTATCGAGTGTGATCATTAGTAGGCGGATGTTGATGAAAAGCCATCTTCTTATTTTTCACATTAGGATGATGCCTATTAATATAGAAATCCTTTCTATGTTGATATCAACGTAAAAAAGTAATTTCCTATATTGCATTTTGACGTCTTTGAACTAATAGCTCATTTATATATTTTTTCGGCATTTTTGGTCATTTTTAATACTTTGAAGAACTTTTAGGTTATTTGGAACGCATTTTAATTTCTTCTTTACCGATAGGTCTGTAAAATCATTTTCTAACCAAATAGGTCAGTAGTAATTATCTACTGAATAAGTGAATGACAGTGAAGTTTGAGTTTTATAGTTCGAATTAGAATCTAAAGTCCATCCCTCATTCCACTGAAGGCTTCACTTCACAGAACGGAAGTAATATAAAATGCTTGACAACAGTTTTTTTAGTAGGTTATTTTACGACGCTTTAACAACATCTTTGGTTATTTAGCGTCTGAATGAGATGAAGGTGATAATGCCGGTGAAATGAGTCCGGGGTCCAGCACCGAAATTTACGCAGCATTTGCTCATATTGGGTTGAGGAAAAACCCCGGAAAAAACCTCAACCAGGTAACTTGCCCCGACCGGGAATCGAACCCTGTTTCGACACCTGGTTTCGCGGCCAGACGCGCTGACCGTTACTCCACAGGTGTGGACGACAACAGTTTAAGTAAGGACTTTGACCGCTACTGTTCTTTGTCGGTACGAGGATGTCTTTAGAATTTATGTTTGGAAGGGACTTTCACCATGTCCTGGACAGGATTTGTGTCTTCAACACGGTTAGGAAGGGATGTCTACTGTAGAAGTCAGTATTTTTAACACAAATATTTCATGAATGCAAGCTGCGCACACAATTTGTTTTGTCATTCACATTCCCTTATCTGGAAGAATTGGTAACAAAAGTGAAGCGCGGAAGGAGGAGGAGGCGGAGAATGAAGGCACTGACATGGACCACCCCTGATTGAAACACATTGTAAACCCTCATTAAAATCTATAATTTTCCTTCAAAATCTTCATTTTGTTGCATGTTCTTTTCCTTTATCTTAGCCAAATTCCAGGAAGGTACCTCCTCTCTCTCTGAAATTTGCAGGACAGTCATTGAAACAAGGTGATTCATTTTTAAGAAGTTGTGGTGTGAGTACGGTGAATAATATTTAAATGTCATTTTCTTTTAATTTTTATGTCATTTTTCCTTTAGTTTAAGCGCATTTTAATGATTATTTTAAGTAAATTTTTAGTTCATGAACATCCGTCTCTCAGTGGTATTACAGATACATCTTTCTTTTATCCAGTGATGGGCACTTGATTTCACACCCAAGTGTCCTCCTCTACAAATAGCTCCTGTAACAAATGTAAAAAAAATGTTAATGCAAATTCACACACTAAGAAGAATCCGAAATTTCCTTCCGTTGGCTCTCAAGAAGAATTTAATACAGTCACTGTTGATGCCTCATTTTAATTACAGTGATACTTTCTACACTGACCTTAACATGAGAATGACAGAAAGACTACAGTGTGTTCATAATGGATGTGTTCGGTTTATCTGCAATGTCCTTAGACTCTAACCCTGCATATCTCAAGCATTAATAATTGTGGAAGTTCGTAGCTGCTGTTGAACATAGCAGTTAACTTAAGGGGTTAGGTACAGCTTACAGCAATAAAATTTTTGGAAATATTCAACATTTTTCTCCTCCATTACTGCATCTTATACAATAATGAAAATTGGTATGCGTAAAACACTGTCCTTCTGCTATATGAAAAAAAACAACATATTTTTACGATTAAAAAAAAAAAGTTACTTTTTTTTTTTTTTTTTTTTTTTTCAAAATTAAAAATGGTGGCAGTTCACTGTGCAGTGATGAAGCGTTTCTCTCGTAACTCATAAACCTGTTAACTTTTTCATGTTCTCTGTCTTTTATTTTATTGCTGAAACTCGTATTTACAATATCATGCTCTTTCAACTACATTCCTTAATAAATAATATTTTTATTTTGTGTTAGAAGAAAATACTGATATTTGACCATATTTAAACGAATTTATTTTTTATCAGACAATCTATCAAAGATAGAGGAGTGATCTTGGATCGTATTGTTGAGATGACATGTATAAATACAAACAAAAAATTTCATCAGAGAATGTTGGATAGTTTTTGAGTTATGTGGGAAACGCTTCATCACTGCACAGTAAACTGAATTTTGAGAAAAAATGTAAATAATTGTTTTTACATCGTAAAAATATTTTTTTCATATAGCAGAAGGACAGTGTTTTAAACATACCAGTTTTCATCATTGTACCTACAAGATACAGTAATAGAGAAAAAAATGTTGACTATTTCCAAAATTTTACTCCTGTATGCTGTACCTAACCTCTTAATGACAACGAATTTCGGACAACTAATTCAGATACTAGCTCTCCGATACCTCATTTCCAGCTCTTCAGTTTCCTATAAGCATCTAATATGAGGAATGTGTTACGTAACTCTGTTCAGAGATAGCTTTATTATTAGTAATACGCTGCACATACCAATAATCGCCTCATTATGTGTAATTAATAATGCACATGCAACAGTGTTTAATTATACTGTTTGTAAGATTAACGTTATGACAATTTCACAGTCAAACGATCATACATACCTACGTAACATGCAACTCAGCAATGCCACATCTATTCTATAGCGCAATTAAAATTATTATTATTATTGAAATGAGCTGAGGCGTGCCGTTAACCGAACGGCTGCAGCGTTGTATAATTCCTAGTGATATCTGTGATGGGAAAACGAGTTGACAAGTTTCCTGCGTGTACTCGAGCTTTCCCTATATGTCTTTAACAATTCTCGAACACTGCCCAATACAAAATACAAGTGGAGGTGACCTGTATTGCCAGCTAGCGTTGTAACACAGTAGACTTAAACATTATATTATATTATTTATTTATTTGTATGTCTATAATAGGGAAAAGCCCTAATTACAATAGATATTACAAGTAGTTGCTTAGAACATAAGAAAAAATGGAGACAAAAACATGAAAAAAGAGATACCAGATATAAATGCAAGACACAGGTATAAATACAAATAGAAAATGAAAAAAAAAAAAAACATAAATAGGCCTCCATACGTAGGCACGGATATAAATATAAATGAAAAATACAAAACAAAAAAATTCATAAATACAAATAGCATAAGGAAAAGATGCAAAATGTACATATAAATTAAAATTACAGAGTGCCAAATAGATAGCAACACTATTTAAAATCAATTACATTCAGTATTTTAATACGAAAATGTTTATATTTAATGTAAGAAATACATAGAAGGAACTGAAAGTTAAAACGGATTATGGTCACTAACGTTGTCGGGTAACTGAACGACTCGTTCTTCGAGCCTGAGTTCGAGCCAGTTTAGGCTGATTAGCTCATTGTTTTTCTTTCAGAGATTTTCCCCAAATGTAAGGCGAATAAAAGGCTATCCCATAGGGAATTTAAGAACTCAACTCTCTCATCGAATCCACAGACGATTGATAACCGCGTAGTTGATACAGCGTTGTTTAATAACCGATTTAAAAACTGTCACATTTAACATTAGTAACCATTTACAGTACGATTATTTAGGCCTGACAGCCCCCGGCGATGTGCGCCTGGGTCAGGCGAGTCCATTTAGTTTCGCCAAAGGGTGTTTGGGTTAGTCTCTCGCTTGCCGTCGGAGCGATCGGATGTCATGCGTGCGGTAGAGAGATATGTTTCTAGTACAATTAAGCTGTACTGCATTCCTTTACCGACCGCTTGCCCTTCTCTACTCCGGAGCTCTCCCCACTGCTCCTATTACTTCCCTCGTTCGCGTCGCTGAGCTGTCAGGACTAAATAATCGGTCTGTACGTGTGTAGCCTATACAGCAAGCGTCGACACTAATAACTTACATCCATGGAATCATTGCAGATTTCCCTTCTCCACATTTCCAGGCTCAGTCGAGTAGACAGGAAGGTAAGCATTGCTCAGTGACGGATTGTATAAAGCAATATAACTTTTACGAACTTTCAGCTCTCGCTGGTCGCCTAAAATCCACAACTGATGCACAATGCCGACTGTGCGTTTGTTTATAAGGCAGTATAAGCGAAAATGACATGGGCGGGGGTTTCTGAGTTCCGTTTTACTTCCCCGTTGTGCCCAGGGCTGGTATACAGCGAGTCAAACCTAAGCGATCAGCAGTGCTGCCGTCTCTCGACACTATTATGTGGAAAGCAGATAAACAGTTCTCGAGGACAACATTCTTGTCGATTCACGGAACTACAGTCTAGCAAGACGTGATTTTTCACGTAACTAGAGAATACTTATTTAAATAACTACACATGAGGTTGCGAATACCCTACATCTAACTTCTTATAGGGCTACAGCAATCTCGCAGCTCAGTAAGAAAATCTATCGTATGTGCCACGTTTAAGAAATCTTCGCTTACAAAAGCAACTCTATCTTTATTATAACATCATCAGTATCTGCTTCACTCCGTGACTATGGTAGACACGTACAGTGATCTTGCTCTCACGGAGTTGCCACTTCTTTATGTCTTCTTTGCGAAGCGCATTAAAGGTTGGCGTGACAGTCATTCATAAGTAGGGAACGGATTTCTAGGTGCTAAAAAAAGAGAGATTTAGGACTTTACAAAATCTAATTTATGACTTTTAGGGGTTTATACAAAATTAAGAATTAAGAATTTTCATTTTATTAAATATTATATTTTTGGTGGAATTTATGTATACAAAGAACTGGTGCTGGCAATGAGTGCTACCATAGCCTTCTCTAGTCATGGCCCGGCCCACACTACGTGGCAACGTCGCACAGCACGTTAGTTGCCGTCCTATCCTGTTGCGTAACTGTTAAATGCGAGAAAATCAGTACGCTACATCGTTTTTCTATTTCAAAGGAAAAGTAATGACTTCCTGAATCTTTGGTGAGTTCACTAAACAATATAGATTATCCTATTATTGTCAGTTATGACCAGGCTTCGAGACTTCGGACCCGATAGAGCAGTTCAGTGGTAAATCCGCATAACGGCGTACTGAGTACAGTAGTAAAGCGCACAGTGGGTGGGGGTACTATAGAATGAATGACAACAAATACGCAAAGGAAAACGCTCTGAATTTGAAGGTTCTGACGAATAATTTGGTTTTCATACAAACCTAATTTCAAACTGTATCTGAAACTATTACACGGTTAGAAAAGTCAGGGCAAGAGATGCCGGAAGCCCTCAAATCGAGGAAATGACAGAGAATTAATTACACTGGTTACTGAACGTGTAAAACAAGTGGAAATCAATTTTATGTAAAAATAACGGATATGGAGCATTGTGTAACATAAACAGCAAATTAGTGGACAGAGAGTCACCCGAGAATAAAGGACTGTCTCTTAGAGACTGCAATGATGTCAGGTTTTTTTCGTTTTGCTCCTATCACGTCATGCGACGTAGAGCGCAGCTTTCTACAGTACAAACTTTGGCAGATAACCGAAAAAGATTTATGTTTGAGACACTGAGAATGTATCTTGTAGTAGGTACATTGCAATTTGGTACTGTAACTGCACTTCCTAAGACGACCAATAGGATAAATGAAAAAAATTAAAATTGCCACATGTTTATTTCCTCCATTAACACTGTGTATAATTAAACACCAATGCTTATAAAAGACAGGAGAATAAATGCTTTTCACATTCTTTTGACATTGTCATTGTGTAATGCATATTTACTTTCAGAATGTACATATGTGTGTTTCCCCATACAACCGTACTGTACTCTAAATAGCAACGTTGTTACCTCAACACATCTCTGTCTATCTGCAGTGAGTCAACAATCTATAGTGCATGCACAGTAAACTTATTGTATCGGGTCCAAAGTCTCGAAGCCTGGTTATGACTTTTTCAGTCCACATACATGTATTTGTTGTAAGATATCTTTACATATTGTATTTCTCCTGAACCTGACCCTGAAAGTTGTTTAACCACAAGTCTTATCACTTAACTTATTACCTTTTCAAAATTACCAAAATGCAGCATTAATTTAAAGAGTTATCAGTACAATACTGTTCGCGAGATCATCAGTTTTATTTGCAGCTATCCCAAACAATCGTCCATTTTCGTAGTCTACAGTTCCTTATACTTGAATTTAATCTACTTGAATCTTCACAATTGTTTCACTCTGAATACTGCCTAACATGCACAAGAACTATCTAGTTTCAGACGTTGAAGAAGGGGATACTTTAAACAACGGGGAAAGTTTTCTTAGATAGGCTATCGAGGGTGCGGTAATGACAAGATGTTGTTGAGCTAATCATATCGTAACACTTGGCATTCTGGATATAAATTAAAAATGAGTTTATAATTATTGAGGATACATCGCCCTGGGTGGCGCAGTCAGTATAGTACTGGCCTTCTGTGCTCGAGGTTGCGGGTTCGATCGCGGCCTAGGTCGATGGTAGGTCTATATAAGCGTGCTTAAATGCAACAGGCCCATGTTAGTAGATTTACTGGTATGTAAAAGAACTCCTGCGGGACAAAATTTCGGCACATGGACGAATTCATTCTGTGAGCAAAGAATTTCTGCAGCTATTTAGAGGCTGTCCATATTAATACTTCGTTTTGTAGACGTCCACCATTCATGATGTGCATTTCCTCACTAAAATCCCTGTTTATTCTAATGCTAACAGTCATTTTAGGAGCAACAGTTACGTTTAGTTCATACACTATTCAACAAGATTCATTTTTAAATAGTGATCCGTCCTTTTTTAGACAGTTTCTTTGATACATTTTCCAAAAAATTAGAAAAATGCTACACATAGTTTTCTTCGTCTGTGTCTTTCTTTTCGGTTTTCAAGGCGATTGTCAATTTCTTCTCTCCTCTGTTGCGGATTTTTAAATTTAGTTTCAGTCACACTGCTTAGATATGAAGGAAAATTTGGAAATGCATTCGGAACTGCACCTTCACACAAAACTGCATGACCGCGTTTACGAAATCTCGTCTTTTCGACCTTGCCGGTGTATTTCTCAAAGCTCAAGTCACTTTTCCTGAAAATGTTCCTTTCATACCACAGACATGTTGATTGGTGACCAGTCTGCCCGTGGAACCCAACGAATCCATTTACTGCGTAGTTCGGAATCTTTAGGAAATCGAAAACAACTTATAATTTTATCCTTCTACTTTTATTGTCTTATCGTAGTTACTTAAGCAGCCCGGCACTACACACACATCTATCTGACATGGTTATGAAAAATTTGTGTTATCACAGACATCACAATAATGGAAATATAGGCGCAAATGCACAAGCGAGGAGAGCGTCTTACACTGAAACACATGGCACATTGCTGAGCTGATAGGACGGGCTGCGACGTTGCCACATTTATCAGGGCCGGGCCATGACTAGAGAGGGCTATGGTGCTACTGAACTGAAGACTCAAATTCTATCAGTGAAAGACACTGATTGCTGCTTGGTCAGTTTCATTTCGAATAACGGGGGTGCTTTGACTCGAAAACTATACCTTGACCAAAACGACTTCCGACTTGACAGCTTACAGAGAAGGGGGAGCAGTGTTGGCATGTTGCCCATATTTCGTGTAAGCAAGCGCGCTGCCGATAGAGTGCACTAATGAACGGCTGACATGAACACATACATTTCTAACCAGTTTGTTGAACACTAGGCATTAAAATTTCTGTTCATTATTATTTTTATTAGTCTATTATTATTATTAGCAGCAGCAGCAGCAGTAGTAGTAGTAGTAGTAGTAGTAGTAGTAGTAGCAGCAGTAGTAGTAGTAGTAGTAGTAGTACGGTATTCTTCAATGTAATACTTTTAGAAAAGCGTTGAAATGACTGTAAACTGTAAAAACAGGTGTAAATTTAATACGAAGCCTTTACTTCTATGAGTGCCGGTATTCTTCAATGTAACATGGTTAGAAAGGCGTTGAAAAAATTGTAAATTGTAAAAAAATTTATGATTAAAAGTCTACACGGCCTTTTTCTTTTCCAATATCGATAACAGTGCTCTTATTAATTTTAACACAAGCAGCAGTTCTCATTACGGCTTGCGCCAAAGGTAAAAGAGACCCGCCATTATCTTTTTCCCTCTCAAAATACTCTCTTACATTACACACCATCTCTCGGGTTTGACTCTTTAAAGGGGCACCATGTACAATATTCTTTGTTCCCTGCCTGCCTTTTCTTCCTTCCGACATTGTACAAGTCACCTGTTTAGAAAATCTCGTAGAAACTAGAAAACGCACACTAGCCACACACTCCACCAATAATAAAGAAGTTAATATGTCTAATATAATTTAAACACAATAATTATCGATACACTAAAACACTAATACAACTAAATAATATTTTTAATTCACACAAAGCACGCGCTAACCAGCCAACTCAAAGTCATTCCGGGCACTGTATTCACCACTAGGCCGTGGTATTCACGTGCAACTTGTAAACATAGACACGGCAACACCGTCCCGTTACCATGGTTACGTGTCTCTCGTGATTCGTTGATTTGAATGGTTGCCATGGTAACATGCTAAAGGCGCCATTTGTCAGGTCGGAAGTAGTTTTGGACACACCATAATTTGTAAGCTCTCGCCTAACATAAACAATCTATCACCCCTTTCAAGCTAAAATGAACTTTTACGAATGAACTTTGGTTCCAGGAAATTAGGTAAAATATTCTTCCCTCCCCTTCTAAGACCGATATTGAAAGAATTTGCTAGGCCGGTGTTTGTCTGTAAGACATTTTTTTACATAAAATGTTTGTAATTTTTTTTAAATATTTTTTTTTCGTAATTTTTTACATTTTTATTTTAAACATATGCAAAATACTAAAAGAAGGCGCTTTTTAGGCACAAACACTGTATTTAGGCATTTATAGAATTTTGTAGTTCATTTCGGCGTCTTAGGTCATATAGAATTTTAATAGGGAGATCCTATGTACATGAAACGTAGAGATATCTAAATAACATACTCTAGGACAAGTCGACCTGGTTGGCAAGTTGGTATAGCGCTGGCCTTCTATGCACAAGGTTGTGGGTTCGATCCCGGGCCAAGTCGATGGCATTTAAGTGTGCTTAAATGCGACAGGCTCATGTCAGTAGATTTACTGGCATGTATAAGAACTCCTGCGGGACAAAATTCCGGCACATCCGGCGACGCTGATATAACCTCTGCAGTTGCGAGCGTCGTTAAATAAAACATAACATTTACTCTAGGACGTAGGAAAGAAAACAGGTTCGAAACTAGAAGTCCGTTCCCTATTCATAAAAAGTGGCAACGTCGTATTATTTAGAAGACGTAATACTGTAGATCCACAGTCAATTACTATATGCTTTTCTTGCACTCCTTGATGATGAAATCAGAGGTTGTGATGGTTTCGTTCTCGTAAGTACATCCTCTGTTATTAATATCTAAAGTTGTTCATTATAGGCGAAGACTTTTAGAACAAGGCACAAAATATAACACAGGTTTGCTCCAAGCCCAACGCAGGACACAATGCGTGAAATTTCCTTAGGAGTATCAGTTATTGCATTACGCTAGCAACAAAATTCTGCTAATATTTTACTTTGTCATCCTCAGTCAGCTATCACAACTATATATATATATATATATATATATATATATATATATATATTTATAGTAGGTTATTTTACGACGCTGTATCAACATCTTAGGTTATTTAGCGTCTGAATGAGATGAAGGTGATAATGCTGGTGAAATGAGTCCGGGGTCCAGCACCGAAAGTTACCCAGCATTTATCATATTGGGTTGAGGAAAAACCCCGGAAGAAACCTCAACCAGATAACTTGCCCCGACCGGGATTAGAACCCGGGCCACCTGGTTTCGCGGCCAGACGTGCTAACCGTTACTCCACAGGTGTGGACACACAACTATATTGAGAAATACAGTATTTTTAACCGTGAATAGATACTTAGTACAGCAAACGTATTTACTGAAGAAGAAGTCGTACGAGTTGTGTTTAGCAAGCTTCGGCGGTATTATACTTTCCAGAGACTACAAAACCATCGAAACACTGAAGCATTGAATTACTTAATGAGTGTTAACAAGGATGAAATAACATGGCTAATACGTAATAATAGTGAGCAGGAGGTCCCAGAACTTTATATATCGCTGCAACATGTGTATATAGCGACGATGAAATTGGTGATAGCGATATGGTATTTGGCGAGATGAGGGGATTACCTAACATTCGTCTTAGCTGGGGAAACCTTGGACAAAATCCAATCAGGTAATCAGCCCAAGCCCGAATCGAACCCATGCCCGAGCGCAGCTCCGTATCAGCAGGCAAATACGCCTAAAGCCTGAGCTACGCCGGTAGCAAGAAGTTTCTGTTCTTGGATTCAACGTCACCTGATGCTGACTTCACGAGCACAAGCAAATCACTACAGAGTGGAAAGGGTTTCCTCCCTTTTCCCCTCGATAGACTACACAAATATGTAGGCCTAACTTACTAATTATAATTTTTCCTTGTTCAGTAATTATGACTGCTAAAGTAGTTGAATTACAAGTGCATGTTTATTTCTGAGTCACTGTATGACCGGAAATTTAAAAAAATACGTATACTGTGATTGATTTCCTTCATGTTCGTAAGGAAGGCTATCAAACTTGGAAATATATTTCAGAAACATCTACTTCTAGCAAAAGTTTATGTTAACAGAGGGTTAAAGCGGAGAAGATCAAAGATTGGTAGCTTACCAGATAAGGCCGGTTTTAAGATCGGCTATTCTTCAAAGAAGACCGGATCTGCGCCCATTACCTAGCTAGATTCGTTGTATTAAAACATTATATTGTCAGACTTCTTTTACGACCAACTTAAATTGGAAAGAATTGTCTATTACAGCGAGTTGCGACATGGAAGATAAAGACTCCGATATAAATTACACATTACGGGATCGGTGCTAGGGAAGTACTGCACGACCGACTTAACTACCGCCAAAAACAGTACTCAGCAAATATAAACGTCAAGATATTAATACAGTAACCACTTTATAACACACTGACGAGGAAGGCGGGGAAGTAACACAATCAATCATTGGCAGCTGATAACGTGTATTTCGCAAATACAGATCCATCTAATCACGAGTCGCCTTGAACGAAGTAGACCATATGATACGCGTTTCTAAATACTGCTGTAACAGAAATAACAGAACGTCAAATTTATAGTCAATAGTTCTTACACTTTCATCAATTAGTGAATAAATAGGCTTTCCATGCTACAAACCAAGGCTCAAATCATGGAGGAACTATATACAGTATAATCAAGTCCGGGAACAAATCGTCGTTGTTCCTGCAATAATTCCTGTGTGACATATTTATCGATTTTCAGATTTTTGCTCTATTAAATACCTTAAATAGTGATACCAAATACCTTACTATAATAATACCGTACAGCTAGCAGTTTTTCGCGCGAACGACGCTGGTGCTGCTACCTAGGCGGCCGGTGTGGTGATACTCGCGAAACAAGCTGTAATCAATTGCAATGTATATTGTTGCTGGGCTAGTTAATAGTTTTATTAATTAGTGCTCTGTTAAAATGTTAGGGTGTATATTATTATGTGCTGCTTATAATTGCTACAAAATTACAGCATTATAAATTGCTCCAAATCGTATTTACGATTTCCGAGGGATCATAAAACGTGAGTCAAGAACATTCTTTAGTAGGCCTAATTCCTTCGTCTTTGTGTTGATAGAAAAATACAAATTAGCTTTTTTATTTAGACCTAATAAATGAATAGAAGTTAAAATGTATTGGAAATTTTAAGGTTTTATCAAATTAAGTGTTATTGTTGTCCACATGCCTTTACTAATTATTACAAGCATCAGATTACTATCAAATTTATCTTTGCAGTTGTCAGCAATGCGTACAGGCTATAAAGCATTATTGTAAATTCATTCTTAATGTCAGAATTGATTTTGTCTCACTAAAGCAAAGAGAAAATATGTAACAATTAATTACGGAAAGTAATATGAAGTAGGCCTATACAGTATTTCTCATAACAGGGCCTATGCAGCTTTGGTATAAAACAGTAATTTTACATTAAATATTATTCAACGTTTTTTAAGTGTTTCATATATTATACCACATTAGTAACTCACGTTTTAAACAATAGTCCGAACACCGAATCCCGCTATGTTAATATTTATATATATGTGGACGTAATTCCATCCCGCTCCGCTAGATGTCAGGTCCGTGATATTTCGCACTCACGCAAATGCACAGCTGTCCGGTATTATTATAGTAAGGTATTTGGTGATAGAGCTAATAATAAAATCTCCTATATGTAATTATATTTCTTTCTTCGAAAATGTAAGAATTCACAGTCCCCTACGTACGGCTGCCATAGGATAGATAATAAATGTGTTTCTTCCTCCTACTGAAAAATTGTATATTTTGCACATAAGAGTTATTGCAGGAATAACGACAAATATTATGCTAGCAAATGTTTTCTTACGTTCAGTTTGCTTTACACGCAAAAATTTTTCATAAAATCACTACACTTTTCATCAGTGGCACTGGAGGAAAACGGATAACAATATTCGTAGTAGAGTACATAACAGCCCTGGAGATAAGAGGGGAAGTGAAAGGGACGGAGAAACACCCGCCCATGTCCTTTTAGCTTACATCGCCTTATAAACAAACGAGCAGTAAGGCTCTATGCATCAATGGTGGATTTTAGGCGATCAGCGAGAGCCGAAAGTTCGTAAAAGCTATGATGCCCTTCTGATACAATCCGGCACCTGAATGTTCGTACCGCGCCAAAACATTACTGTCTCTGCCGGGGAAGGTGGAGTGGGGAGTTAAGGGGTGATCTGCGGTGGCTCAATCGAGGTATTAGCGCCCAGGCCTGGTCTATAACAATCTATAACAATTGTGGACGTTCTTGGAGAAATGTAAGGAGGCGTTACCGCCGAATATCAGCAGAAATGAAAGTTTTTCAATATTTTGTTGTTAGGAATACGTCCCCAAAATATTTGCAATCAATTTGAATACACCTAGTTTAAAGTAGCCTACTTTTTGATGAATATACATATTCAACTACATACTTCACTGTACTTTATTACATATTTACGCAGAGGACGGACACTGGAAAGTTTTCTTTTCTCAATCGTACTATCAGGGACTAGAAAGCTTTACCTGCAGACTTACTAAAGGCTTTACCAATAACTAAAAATGTATTTAAAAATAGGCTTAAGGACTTTACTAATAGACGGTAGTATATTATACACACTATTTAAAGGGTGTAATTGATATTTTGTTATTGAAGTGTTGTATCAGTGAAGAAGTGTGTTGTGTCTGTGAAGTGTGTTGTGTCAGTGTAGTGTGTTTCTGTCACTGAAGCTTTATAGTTTATAGTGGCAGCAGTATTTGAACAGTCAAATGTTTTTGAAGCGATTGTAAAATCAGGATAGAATCAGTGAAATGTGTCGTAGTTCCAGAGCAGTGAGTGAGTTGTCAGCGAAATGAGTGTAGTGCAGGTGTGAACATATCATACTCGTGGGTTTTAGTTTGAACTTAGGGTTAAGATTTACTTTAAATGTTATTTTAAGTGATCGTGCTTCATTTAATTTAGGATGCTCCCTGTTATTATTATTATTATTATTATTATTATTATTATTATTATTATTATTAATTTATTATTAACTGTATTTTTTATCAATTGTGTTTATTATTAATTATTATTGAGTGTCACCACTGCCACCGGGTATATACCCATTTGCAGTGTAAATAAATGCATGCATACATATATTTTTTAATTCTATTATACTACATTAAAAGTTCAGCTCTACTTATAAGCAATAGTTGTGAAATAGGCTCCAGATCTCAACTCTCATGCATCCGTATCTCATCAGTTGGCAGCCTTAACTCAGGATACTTTTTACAAGAAAGTCAACCCGACCGAACTACAATGACTGAGCATCTTGTAGATGAATCGGTGTGACGAAATTCCGCCCACGTCGCGGAGCACGGAACAGATAAGGGGGAGAAAACCTTGAAATCGAATTCGCCCCCGAACAAGGAACAGCAAGATGGTCGTGACGCCATGACGACAAGAGTCTGGACGTTCAACTTATTACCGTAGCGTGAGCTTCTCATCGAAGCAACAAACAAGTGCGGAAACGTGTTCAGAAGCACACCAACCAACCTTCTCACTTATGAAAAATTTGCGTCCACCATCAATAATTTATTGTTCACTTATATATCAAGGAATAGTTCGCCGCTTTGGTTTAGTGGAAGACGGTTCGTGGTTCGATTCTCGACGTGAGCAATGGAAGTGGCTGGGTATTTGTCTTTTGTCATCTTAGAGGTTAATCTGTGCCGTGATGATCAAACAACTGGAGAGGCCTACAATGTACCCTCTCTAATAGCCTATTTACCTTTCCTACACTTAACTGGCCTATATGTAAATCGGCATTCATTCATTCAGTGTTCTGCACAAGGGCAAGTCTTTCACTGCAAACCCAGCTTTCTCCAATCTTTCCCATTTTCTGCCTTTCTCTTTGTCTCCTCATATGATCCAAATTATATCTTTAATGTCGTCTATCATCTGATATCTTCTTCTGCCTCGAACTCTTCTCCCGTTCACCATTACTTCCAGTGTATCCTTCAGTAGGCAGTTTCTTCTCAACCAGTGACCCAACCAATGCCTTTTCCTCTTCCTGATCAGTTTCAGCATCATTCTTTCTTCAACCACTCTTTCTACACAGCTTCATTTCTTATTCTTTCTGTCCACTTCACACGTTCCAGTCTTCTCCATATCCACACTTATTACTAATTCCACAATTTGGGACATCTGGCCGATATCTATGGCTGACTACTAGGATCCAGAATACAAAGCAGACGTTAACTTAAAAAATAAGATACAATATGATTTGCGGAGAGAATACAAAACAATGATAAATTTAAAAATAAAGTACAATTTGATTTCGGAAAAACATGAGATGAAAATATAATGAAGAATAATGAAATGAAGTAAATAATATTACGTAGTGTTTGTTAGACAAGTGATCGTGAAAAATGGATAATGAATCTCTCAATATCATTACATAAATTTTGTTAATGTCATCATTAGAAAATTTAAGAGAAAGGAGAATGGTTTTGATTAACTTAAATAAGTTCCCCTAGCGCCAAAATAAGTCCTTTCACTTCCCTTGTATTAATATTCTTCTATTAGCTTCTCTTCACTTCGTCGTAATGTCTATGTTTCTGCCCCATACAATGTCACACTCTACATAAAGCACTTCACTAGTCTCTCCCTTAGTTATTTTTCCAGAGGTCCGCAAAAGATGCTCCTTTTTTATTAAAAGCCTCATTGGCCGTTGCTATTCTTCTTTTGACTTCCTGGCACACTGCTTACAGTAGGCTACATGTTACTGCTTATAATACATCCCAAGTATTTGAAGCTGTCCACTTGCTCTACTGCCTTATTTAGAATTCGCAAGTTTACCTTCTTTATTTTTCTTCCTATGACCACGGTCTTCGTCTGATTTACATTTATCTTCATCCCATACTGCTCACAGCTGTCATCTAGTTAAATCGGCATTAAAGAAGGTAAAATAAGACAAACAAAATAGAACCAAAAATTAATCTTTACGCAGATTCTTCGCCCAACAGTGCATATTACTGTGGAATCCCGGCCAGCAAGTCACTCAGTTGAGTGCGCTCCTTGCATAATGACAGTTGGCTTAATATATGTCAACATATATGTCGGAGTCAGGCCACAAAGGGAAAAACACTAGAGGAAAGGAACTCGATCCGGTGCTCTGGATTGAACTTCGGCGTAGCTCAGTGGTTAGAGCACTTGGTACGTAGAACCAAGGACCCGGCTTCGATCCCCGGCGCCGGAGCGAATTTTTCTCCTCTAATAATCATTCCCTAATGTAGTTTAAGGCTTATTTGCATGGTTTCGCAAAGGGAGTGACATACAATTCGAAATAGCATTCGTATCCATATGGACGAACTAGCATCAACACAGTTTTTTTTTTCAGAGTACTCATGAAAAAAATACATATACTGGTAGTATATTTTAGTGGTTTATTAAAGATGATTGTCTCCAAGGTGTTTTTTTCACTCTTCTATATGCTAGTGAAAATTTTTTTATTAAACACGTAGTAATAATGTATGACTATCACGTGCTTCGTGAAGAGGAGGGGTTTGTTTATGTCGTCTATTATCTTGTCTCTAACATAATAAGTGGTAAATAACATACTCCAAGTGTTAGAAATAATAAGGTAATGGTAAATTTGAGGAATGGTAATAGAATAAACTACCTCAATATTTCTTAGTCCAACAAAATTCCACTCGGGTCGCCGTTAGAGAAGCTGATACATTTGTCGTTTTACTAATGATACGTAGCTTTTAATTCAAGATTGTTTATCAATTAAAACAGCTTACAGAACTAAAACCCAGTGGAATTGACGTAGTTATGTTCCTGATATGGAGAATGAGTCAGACATTTTCAGTCCCGGTATATAAATGAACACTTCATACAAATGGAAGCTGAATCATTAAAGAGATGGCTACTCAATCACCTTATAATTCGAGGACACAGCGATCCAAGTTCCTTCTATAAAGATTTTTAAACACCTTGAATACACCTAATTATTCTCGTTTGTCATTCAGACTTGCTGTCCTTCCAAAGATTCCATTAACAAAGGAACGTCACATTTTCATTTAACTCACGAAGCACAGCAATTTTGCACATTTTTCCTTGTCATTAATAAAAGGAAGCTAAGATACGTCATTTGCCTTTTGACTACATATTCATCCTTCCATTTCCCTTTTAAAAAGTGAAAAGAACGTCTACGGCAAACAACAAACGAATGACGACGATGTTGGAGCAGTGTAAACTATTCATTTCATCTCATCTCGGAGAATAATAATAAAAAAAAGATAGATGAAACCCAGGACCCTGTGAAGATATTTCCTTTGAGCTTTGCAACTCCAGCAGCCTGGGCGATTGTGATGCGACCGTGCATGAGTCTTCAGAAGCACCCTCTCTACTTTCAATTTGATAGTTCGGGACACTATTCAAGGAATGCCAAGGAAGTGTCTGGTAGCCCCTTGGGCAGTTGAGGTGAAGAAAAAGATTGCATTTCACAGTCCAGGGGTGTCCTAACATTTTCTTAATACTGACTTCATGATTTCTGTGACAAGGAGGGATCGTCAATCTCATCATCATAGTCACCTACTCCAAAATGATCAACTAGAGCTCCGCTTCTTCTTGTTTTCGTTTTTATACTCTTTGTTTTTTGATCAATTGTCCCGTAATCTCAATTGTCCCGAGTGATTAGAGTGGCGACAAGAAATTGAAAACAATAATCGAATTAAATTTCAAAGACCTGCCGAATGTTATGCACGAGGCCGCTCAGAGACCTGCCGAATGTTAACTATGAGAGCACGGCGATACTACCAATTCTTCGCCGTTTATACTCTCTTACTACGGTGCACCCTACCAATCTACCTTGTGTACCTCGTTTTAATCGTGACAACGTTTTTTAGTTCTTTAAGCATTCTGATTATTGTATAGTTTCTGTTGTGTAAAGAATTTTAGATAAGGGCGCAAATAGCCATAGATGCTGACGCGCCCTTTTTAAACCCCACTAACTAACTAACCAATCTACCAGGGGCGGCTTTCGAAGGGGGGCTGCGGACCTGCAGCACTCCCAGACATTTGTGGTTCTTGTCTCGTTTTATGTTGTGAAATACATTTATTATACAGTCTCTATTTAGCGACTCGAATTTTTTTAAAAATTTCGCTCTCATTGACATGCACGCAATCGTTAGTGAAGTCACTTCCTGCCCTGGTGCTGCCAGAGCGAAACCAGAGACAAGGACTGTAGGGTGAAGCCACTTCCTCCCCTGGAGCTGCCAGTCTCGTCTCGGAAGCTTTGCGCGTTAGTTTTACCCCTACCCCTGCTAGCCCCTTGCCATGAATCCAGAGTTTCCAAGCGCTGCAAAACTTGCAGCAGTTTGTCAGTAGCGCGCAGTTTTAAATACAGTACATTTTCTTTAACGTTGTGAGTATAACAAGTGCGACAGTGTTTAATTCTGTACAATATTTACAGTCTATTCAGTTCAGTACCTTAACAATTCAGGAGAAATGTGAAATTAAATGCCCATCAGTTGAATCTCATAATGGAAAGAGCCGCTAAACAAAGCTCGCATATTTTTTGCTAATATATCCAGTATTCCTGCTTTCTTCTCTCGATCTCCACACAGTCTATATTAAATTAATGTGTTTGAAAGACAATTCCATCAGCTGGGGCAACAAGATGGAGTTTTAAAATAAGAACAGTAAATGTTGTTCGTGAGAAGAAGGAGCCATTGCTAGAATGTTTTCAAACCATAATGGAATCTGAAACATCTAACATCATCACAATAAATGAAGCAAGCGCCCTGGTGCGTACTCTTCAAGATCCTGAAAATGACCTAAATGTATGTGTGAAGCTTTTTCTAATGATCGATAAAGACAAACTAAAAACGGAACTCACTGTGTTGTATCAGAAATATCAGTGACGCAGTCAAGCTCTTGCAGTTTCTTCTATCTGAGAACTTGCAGGTCTCATTTTCAGAAGTTGTGGAACTACTACGCATAGCTATCACCATGCCGATGACAACTTCCGAACCAGAACGTTGCTTTTCGTTTTTGAAGAGAGTAAAATCCTATCTTAGAAATACGATGAGAGAAGAGAGACTGACCGCATTAGCTACGTTTTCCATTGTAAAGATTATGTTAAACGACATATCGGAGTTTAATAAGAAGATGATTCAAAAGTTTGCAACCTACAAGACAAGGCGCATGGAACTAATATTTAAATAAAGTCAGTTGCTTGGTTTATTTTTGTATGCAGCCCCCCCTTAATTCAATATCCACGAGCCGCCACTGCAATCTACACTGTAATAGAGTAAATAATAATTAATGATAACTAATAGGAAAACCTATTACTACATATCACGTATTCAAATACAACGATGTATTCGTAGGTTACAATTTTTGCTTTCATTGCATGTTTTCTTTCAGATCTTTCATTTTTTTTTAACTCTAAGATTTCGAATCTTATTTAATTCGTGAAAATATTTCCGTAACAATAATTTCAGAACAGATTTATAACTTCTGACAAGCACTACGCCAAACATACGTAAGTAAAGTCCAAGCGGTAAGCATATCTGTTTCTCTACGATTCAGTTGTTATCTACAGTAACGTAATATAAATCTACATATCAATTTCGAAAATAGGTTTACAGATTAATATGTACGGCTAATTTGTGTAGCTTGCGTGTTGGAAAAAATTTTGTAGTATTTTTCGTCAGACGTAGGATTTTATTCTGACAAAATCCACTAACTGGAGTTGTAGAAATGAAGCCTTAGGATCACATGGGACTAATTCTTTTCAGACTAAAAACACAAAGGATAGTAAGAAAAATTACATGTCAGTTATGAGATAAAATAAAATAATGCAGAAAGTATTGCAAGATTCACTGTGAGAGAACTTGGAGGGTAGCTTTATCTCCACACAGTTGCAGTAATACCAGCGACACGAGCCCAGAAAAATCAAGAAAGAGATGGGTTTCCAAATTTAAATCAACATGAGACTAGAATTATCTCATGGACTTAGCCCTAGAGGATCGATTATGATTATGATCACGTAGAATTTTATCTACTGAAGTTAATACACGAAAAGATATAGGCCTGTTATTACCTATAATTCTGCCCATGGATAGGTGTTTTCTTATCAGAGTAAGAGCATTGTTGCTACTATCACGCACAGTAGCAGAAATGAATATAAATAATCATCATCAATATCATAATCATCATCACTATCATCACCACCATCACCATCTGCTTTGAAAGTTTGAGTAAATTGGTCGTTGAGTCTTCAATTCTAAAAATATCGTGAACCATTATTATAAATTCATTAATTGTAGGACTTCTTGATCATTAAATCAGTAAGGAACTAAGCCAGCGTTTCTCAAACTTTTTTGAAGTGGGGACCACTTTTTAAAGTTAGAACAGTTCCGCGGACCACCTTACTCTTGTTCCCTTCGAAAGCAAATTCATAATTTTTGTAGCATACTTTAATACCAGTATACTTACATTTTAAAATAGAATTAAGATTCAGTACTTTGGTCCTCTGTTATGAATTTGGGTGGTTCCTGGCTCGGTTACAGGCGCGGCACCAGATGTGCAGGGAAAAGATGACGAGAAACACCACGTTCATAGTGCTTTAAATCCTTCTTTTGTTGCTGAGAGTAGAGTGGGAAGTCGGTAGACGAGTAGGGTAATAAATTTCATAAAATGTCAGTATTGGGAGAAAAAATGAAATTCGATTGCTGTGTATCATTTCCAAACTCTGAGATTTTAAGCTATAGTGCGATACGCAGTTTGTTTGAATTTTTTTTTCTTCTGTCTTCTTTGAAGGACCACAAGGGCAGACCTCGGGACCACAGGTGGTCCGCGGACCATAGTTTGAGAAACGCTGAACTAAGCCATAGCACTACTAACACAGCGCAAGCAAAACGCGAAGAAAAATTACATCCAGTTCCTATGTCAAGGCAATAAATGGCCACTTCCAGCAGGAAATAGAACCCGTGTCCCCTCAATTTCCATATTAGAGAATGCACAATAATAATCGAAATGTTTCCGAGGTGATAGGTTGGATAAAAACGGACCTGAAGCACTTCCTCACAAAGTTGCAAGCCGTTAAGTTAGACCTGTGTCCTGGCCTCTGAGGTCACCGGATCTGACATCGTTGAATTTTTATTTACAAGGACGCATAAAGAATACAATTTAACTTAAGATACACTGGGCGAGGAAGAAATGCATCCTGTTGCTCGTATTACACAAGCAGCAGCTGTCATCAGAGGATATGTCGAAGTTCCCGAATGGATGAAGAAACCCCTGCTGCGTCGTTTACATTCTACATCAAAGATTATGACCCTGATTTTGTACATCTATAATGAACCGTAAAATAAATAAAATGTTAACAATAATGTTTATGGCCCATTGGTTATATTACGATAATGTACAAATATTTTGACGGTCTGTAGAAATGGAGTATGGAAGTACTTCGATCTATACTTGCTTAACAAAAAGGCCTACGGCCTATTCCATATGAAATCGATCAGTAAAAAACCTCGCATTTTTTAATACTCTAATTTTTTCCTATTTATACAAGGTGCTGAGGAGAGTGCATTTGCAAAAATATACTATCGAAAGTCAAACGGTTTTCGTACTATTGAGCGACAAATTTAGCGTATTTTAGGAAAATAAGCCTCTTTCGGCGCTCAGAACTCTGGAACCATTTACTGTAGAACATTGAACGGGAGCTCATTTTGAAGCTGACATTTGGTAGATTATGTTAAGAAGTAATCCTTATTTTTATTGTATACAGAGAGACAGATAATCTGATTTTACTTACTTTTAGGCTTTTTTCCCATTTGTAAAAATGTAAAAAATATTGAGAAAAAACCTTGCTTTATTAGGAGGGATTCGGTATTGTTTGCTTAGTGACTCGGCAATAAGTTTCGAGGGTATTAAATAAATTATTTTCACACGCCTAGACTTGAACGACGCAGTACCGCATGCACTGGCCGACAGCTGAAGATAAGCGAGCGTTGGGCGTCATTTTACTCCTGTGTTTATGAAAACTTGTGATAAAGCTAGCCCAGCTATGCGCTACTAGACGAAACATCACGTGTTTGTCTCCTGGCCTTGGTTGTCTCGGCTTGCTCCTGCCTCACAGTCAGCTGGTTACTTCACGCGCGTACTATTTATTTTCTTTATTTGATATTTTCAATACTTTCTTATCAACGGTGCACCAGTAAAAAATATGTGTTTATTTGTACTTTCAATGCGGAATCTAACCATATATTTTAAAAATATTTTTTCGTGGGCAAAGGCGTCTTAATGAAGAAAAATCTAAATTTCTCCATTTCCATAAAAAGTAAGAAAAACTGTTTACATGTCAATATAAATTTTAACTTCTCAGCATCAAAATAAACCATGATTTTGATCACTGGGTGAAAGGGTTTCGGAGACACAACAGTTTACAGTTGCTAATTTTATGAAAATACGATAAATTTAAATATTTTTAATTTAAACACTATGAAGTTCTGATGCCTCAAACTTTGCACAAAACACTGTATCACCGTTGTCAACGGACAGAAAAAGTTTAATTGTATTTAAAAATTGCAAGGTCAATTTTCTCTATATTTCGGTCGATTTAAGATGGAATAGCCCCTACGGATGGTTTACAGCAAAGTGCAATAGAAGGATATTCGTGGGGAAGAGGGATGGCAGAAGGGAACGCCACTTCTGTTGAGAGGTCAGACTTTTTACTTTAATATATCAGTTACATTTTCTCGACTATGCATATTTTCCATGTGCGGTGGTTTCGCTCCAATACGCAATAAATAAAACATTAAATGGCTTATACAATAATCACAGAATGATGGTACATGTCTTGTAGAATTAAGAACAATTATTGTAGTGTCGTAATGAAATAACTGTTATTTACATCTTTAATGTCGGATCTAGTACTAGCACAAATTTTATGTTCGTATTTATAAGAAGCGGACGAGTAATTACTGAATACGATCTTCGTGCTATGAGAGACTAACTTATTTTAATGAATATTCAATAACGCTAAAGTTTACAAGTTACTTCGAATGAAAATTACGCCACAACCATGAAATAAATCGCACAATACAAACTAGTAATATAATTTTAATGAACACTTGGAAGTTACAGTAATTAATTTATTTGTATTCATAAAACGCTACCGGTAATTTATACTTCTGCAACTATTCCAGACTGAAACGACAGGTAATGCATTTTGTCGATTGATTCAGTCTAATAGTTACCAACATTTCCATTGGATTATAAATTCTCCCGCTTTAATTTTTAGTGAACATTCTATACTGCATCATCACACTAATGAACCATATTTTATACTTTTCTTGTATAGTAATAACTTTCTATGTTAAGAATATGATGATAAAACAAAGTGCCAGCGAGAGACTAGGTTTATCTTTCAGATAATCTGTAAAGACTTTTTATTTTTGAAATTACTGTTCATAAAGGAAAGTCGATAGCTTTTAAAGGAGAAGGAAAGATCCGCATATAAATAAGAAGTCTAATTTATTGTGGAAACGATAAAATAACAGATCATTTATTTATCTAAGTAGTGGGCCACACCTGTGGAGTAACGGTTAGCGCGTCGGATTCGATTCCCGGTCGGGGCAAGTTACCTGGTTGAGGTTTTATCCGGAGTATTCCCCCAACCCAATATGTGCAAATGCTAGGTAACTATCGGTGCTGGACCCCGGACTCACTTCACCGGCATTATCACCTTCATCTCATTCAGACGCTAAATAGCCGTCGTAAAATAACCTACTAAAATAAAAACAAAATATATAAGTAGTACACCTGTATTAATAATATTGCCATAATTTCAGGAAATAGTTCATTTTTTTTTTTGCATTTTAATTAGGCATATATGAAAGGCGACATAATGTGTAAATAAAGTCATTAAAATAGGCTACAACTTTCGATGTATAGTAGTGGTAAAAAAAATCGGACCGACCGTTGTAGCTGATTTCAGAGCCTTGTTCACTCCAGAGCACGATAGACTGGTAACTAAGACTTTCGTGGTTCGAATCCTGCCTGGGAAGGAAACACTTTTTTGTTCCTTATTCAAATTTATTCCCAATACTTTTCGATTGCTAGTAAAATTCATGTTCTCAGAATAATAAGTTAATTAAGTAGTAAAATATCGCTGCAATCGAAAAGTATTAGGAATAAATTTGAATAAGGAACAAAAAAAAGTTTCCTTTCCAGGCAGGATTCGAACCGCGAAAGTCTTAGTTACCAGTCTATCGTGCTCTGGAGTGAACAAGGCTCTGAAATCAAGTACAAGGGTCGGTCCGGTTTTTTTTGCCACTACTGTACTTCATCAGTGTCTGCTGAGCAATTTCCGTTATTGAAATAATAATAATACTAATTGTTATCTGTTACGTTACCACCATTATTTAATTTCAGAGTTTCATCATAAACAATAAAGCTCAATTCATTATGCTGCCTTACTTGGGGAACTAGCATGTGTAAGTCCAGAAGGAAGTATCGATGCATTCTAAACAAAAACAAAAGTTGCTTCTGTGAGAACAGACACGTTACGTTCTCCGCTATAGAGCCTCGGGTTTACAATGTGTGAAGGTAACGTATGTTTGTCATTTGCTGCCCACGATCAGACACATGAATAAATTAATCCATTCACTCGCTTACCTAAGTGCTACTACTTGAAATGCACATAATTTTGTTGAAAAGCTCGAAAAGATTGCTGTTATTGTGTCGTTATTATTATTATCTTTCATTATTAAATTTCAGAGATTTGTTACAAGCAAAGAAAGTTGAAATCATTACCATAATGCATTATATTTTGGAAACTATCACGTGTAAGTCCAGAAGCAAGGCATTCTAAACAAACACAAAAGTTACTTCTGTGAGAACAAACACGTTATGCTCTCCGCCATTGAGCCTCGGGTTTGCAATGTGAGACGGTAATGTATGCTTGCAACTTGTTACCCACGCTCAAACAGGTATATGAATTAATCCACTATCTCGGTTGCCTATTAAGGATTACGCTTTGGAATGCATATGACTTTGTTTAAAAGCTCGAAGCAATCACCAGCTAACCAGATCGATAAATGATCATAACCTGTGCATTTAACAGTAAAGAAAGATGGGAAACGTAACAATTGGTTGGGATAAAAAGTAAAGTTTTATCTGTGTTGTATTGCATATGAGTGGAGTACGGTCGTATATGCAGGATGGAAGTGAAATAGTCTTGTAGATTTTCAGAGAGAATAGCTCATATTGTATGTAACAAAAAACTATAATATCATATTGGTGGAAAGTCCATAGGTTAAAATTAAAGAATAATTTATTCCTCTTGCACATTTCTAATAGTGTGGACGGTTTTCGTGTAAATTTAATTTTAAAAATCTCTAAATTCAAGCCACTGCACAGCTCATCTATAGGCATCCAACAAGGAAAACTCAGTGCGCAGAAACCAGCGGGTGTGACTTATCTCGCGCAGATGACGTATGCTCCCGTTCCCAGCATGCTCTCACGCCTACTGCAGGGAGAGATAAGAAAGGTCTAGCATGCGCGCCGCGATGAGTTCGAGCTGAGTTTTGCTTGTAGGATACCTATAGCGAGACACACCGAGTTCGTTCACCTCTTACATCTGTATCAGGAGAAGAGTGTGTTAGCGGCGATGTTGCCGGACTGGTGAAACTTCAAACTTAATTTTCTAATTAACCGTGCATTTAATCACAAAACGTAATATAGGTTTTCTATTCATTTCCATTTATTTGTTAACGATAAACGCTATAAATTATTTGCAAATAAGTCAAGAAGGTAGGTGTACGCAATTTATGAGAAGTGAAGTTTTGTTAATTTCAGCTATTTGTGCAAATATTTTTTAAAGTTTATGGTATAAAGGAGAAAACAGATTTTCATAATTTACCCTTGTTCACAACGCTGACTGTGAAATGAGTAGGAACGGGTTGAAATCCTGGTTGGAACAAGTTATCTGATTGAGATTTTCCTCTTAACTGAAGCGGAAGAATTGCTGTGTACCAATATCAATCGGTGTTCGACATTAGATACATTTCGCCATTATCATCCCTTCCAAACCCGCGTTAAGTTCACGGTACAGCGTGCTGTATCCCTACCGGAGCGTGACTATTCGGCGACAAATATTCACAAGCATTCTTCGAACGCCGGCTGGCGACGTACGGTGGGGACTGGCCTGAGAACGAGTGGAGTTACCCGATCAAAACCTGAGTATGCAGCGAACCTTAGTATAGTCAATCGGCGTGGGTTCAGAATACGCTCAGTTCGAAGATCAGCGCAATCGATCTTCTAGATTGCAGTGTTGGGTCGTTGTGCTCCCTTCCTGAAATTAAATTAAATTCCATAATTTACTTTTTAAATAACATTATAGGCCTATACTATGTGTAATCTTTATTGCCGCTGCCACTTAATACCTTTTGATCCTATCGGCATTTTCCTCAATCCTCTTATAAAAATTCTGCCTCAGATTAGAACTGTACTTAAAAATTCTTTTACTGTGTCTGATTATGGAAATAAGTATGCTGACTACATATTAGTCGTGGATATCATTTAAGTGAAAATAATATTGCTACGCATATATTTTGTAATGGAAGCAGAAGAATTCGAGCGAAATCCTTAGAGAGCAAAACACGCGTACCTAAAACGCGTGGAAAAGTATATGAACAAGGCGTTAAAGAGAAAACTAACAACTGAAACCTTTTGAAAACTACTCCATAAAAAAGGTGATGACTAACAAAGTTTCATAATGAACGTAATAGAAATGTTACCTAAAATAAGCCCAGTCAGACATATTTTTAATACAATGAAAATGGTTTTCAAATATATACTTCTATGTATAAAAATATACTATCGTGAAAAACTAACTCATATTTCGGGACTTGCAAACACCCGCGATGGATCCTTTACATTTCACCTACGTTATTAAAAACATTTGACATTTCATTCAAACGCAACAACATTAATAATACTAAGCAAATAATTTTTCCAGAGGAACATTAATCTAATCAATATGATGCTTATTCAGTGTTTATTTACAATCCTTTTTATCTAGGGACACCCCTGTCTTTACCTGTGGTACCCTTCGAAATACGAGGAGGCATGAATATCTGCCTGCCAGGTGCTCGCTACCAGCACTTCCTTCTTCAATGCGAGGTAGGGGAAAGCCAACGTACCTATATGGCATAAGGGTCAGGTTAATACTGTGGAAGAAACTTAAGATTCCAAAGAATCGTATGTTGTTCCAATCCCAGTGATTGTGCGAGATGGCGATACTAAACAATCAGAAGATGGTGCGGACATACAATAAAATAGCTGTCATATATTATTTTGCCTATAACATAACCCTAATAAATTCTCTATCTCCCTTTTTATTTCCTACACACATTTATTTTTCGATCTCTGCTATATAGAATACTCCATTTTCCTTAACTGAGTGAATGAATCTCAGACTGAGGCTAATGGTCTTTGGCTTGAAGCTCATGTAGCTAATTAGTTAGTTCCATGATCCCTTACGGAGTACAGTACGATTATTTAGTCGTGACAGTCGCCGACAATGTGCGCCTGGATCAAGCGAGTCTATTAAGTTACGCCAAGGGGTGTTCGGGTTAATCAGTCGCTTGCATTCAGAGCGATCGGATGTCACACGTGCGATAGAGCGTTGTGTTTCCAGTAGGTCTACAGTTAAGCTGTACTGCATTTCTTTACTGACCGCTCGTCCTTATCTCTACTCCGAAGCTCTCCCCACTACTCCTATTGCTTCCCATCTTTCGCGTCGCCGAGATGAAATTATATAATAAGCTTCCCAGTCTATTTTATAAGTTACCAACCAATAGTTTCAAAACCAGATTTTATAATTTGCTTTTAATTAATCCTTTCTACTCTATAGATGAGTTTCTTAACATAAATTTATATGAAATTGTTTTGAAATAAATAAAGTTGTTTACATTTAGGTACAAATATTACATTAAGAGTGTAGTGTTTTCATTCATTTTTAGAGTTTCAAAATGTTTTGTGTTTTCATTTTAATTAAACTTTACTGTTTTCAATTACATGTGTATTTTCAAATGTATTCTTTTCCCTTCTGTATTGCGACGAAGCCTATCACTGTATGTTTAATGGCTTAATAAATTGAATTGAAATGAATATAGTACATATAGTAGACCTACAGAAAAAGTAATCAAGTTATTTCAATCACTATGGGATTGCCTATCTTTCTCCAAGAACAGAGTTTTATATAATACGTGCAAATTTGCAAAACAATTCAAGAAAATACACATGAATGTAGAAAGCACAAATAAAGACTTGAAAAACAAGAATTACGGAAAATACTGACTGTACACCAACAGAACAGCAGAAATAAAGGAAAACATATCGGACGAAACGGACGAATAATGAACACATAAATTTTTTCTCACATTGTGACCATTTTATTGCAAGAATATTTTAAAAGTACAGAAAAGATTTACCGCAGTTGCAGGCTGTGTTTGAAGTTAAGGCTGAGTCACCAAACTGGCCACCAGTTGAATGGCGATAGTCTTTTTATTCAAGTAGCTACAGGTTCGATCCGTATGATGCAAGAGAGCACGCGAAGCTGAAATGGATCACCAAGTGATTTTCTGCAATGCTGGAATGAACCTCGCGTCACGCCAATGCCTTCCATGTTCACAACAGCACGGCCGAGGCGTCGCGTCGTGTTGAAGCTACTTCGCAGTGGAGCAGGTCCGGGCGTTCGTCGACTCCGAAACTCCTCCCAGACACCAATGGAAAGAATGAGAGCCATTCACGATGCAAAACAGATTAATACATGCGAACGTTGTCACATGGTATCACGCATCAAAAATGCAGAGTCCCAAATGTTGTCTCCAACATACAGATGTGTAACTTGTCGCTGCATTTAATAATATCACAAAGCAAAAAACGACGAAATTTAATATTTATAAGGCGGCTCAGCTTTCAACGTTGGAGAACCAGGTTGGAATCCTGTTCGGTCCAAGTATATATTTTGTAGACAAGAACAGGTTGAGGCAGATATTCTTAGAGCACTTTCTGCTCCTACTATACTGTAGGGTAAAGTTGTCTATTTCCGTGATACCCATAATCCCGTGATACTTTTTTAAAAATTGAATGTCAGCCAAAGCTTTGCCGTTCGACCATAACGCCAGACATCTTCCTCGAAAAAGTTCATCTTCCGCCTACTTTTGAGACATCGGTGAACGTCATAGCAAGATACCCAATCCCGTGACATTCAGTGAAAAAAACGTATCACGGAATTAGGAGTATCTCGGAAAGAAGCAACTTTACCCTACATTCCATCAAATCTCCACAATTACCTTAAAAACATAAATATCACGACGAAATATCGAGTCTTCAAACCAGCATTGTAATGTATCTCGTATACAAAGTATGAATACATTATATGACCAACCACTTTAAATCGACAAATTAAGAAAGAGTAATCAGGTGCAGAGATTAACATATTGACTTTCGACGAAAATAGATCCGGAAGAGAGAGGAAGTTTCCTGTGCGATCTGGCAGTCAGTACGAACGAGACTTGAGGGGCTCGGGCGTAAAAAATTAGATATGTGGCTTATAATATGGCATCTTATATTCTGCGACTAATGCAGTAGTTAGTTTTCCAACATCTCAACAGATGGCAGAAGAATACAGATTTTACTTTCATGGCAACTATACAAATTGTTGAATGTATAAATGCGTACTGCCTAATAACTTCAGAACACTAAAACGTCACTTACCATGTTTTATACCAGAATTCCTCAATTTATTTTCTGGTTATCGTGTGCTTGCCATGGATGTTTTTCGGTTTATTATACAACAGCGAGTGTACAAAATATTTGCAGAGAATTTTTCACATGTCAAAAATTCTAATAATAATAATAATAATAATAATAATAATAATAATAATATATTGATACTGGCAGAGTTAAGGCCATAGGGCCTTTTCTTACACTCTATCAGGTCACAAAGTATACAAGCATTGAAATTTAACAAAAAGTTAAAGAACAGAATACTAACATATTACAAAAAATAATAGCATAACAAAATCGACACTGAACAATATGAAAATAATACCATAATAGAAAAAATAAAATAAAATACAGATCTAAAGATTGGAATATAATAAAAGCAACTCAGTACAAATAGTTAACAGCGAAAACGTAAAGAAGAATACAACATACGTAATGTACTAGAATAATAATAAAAAAAGAAAAGAAACTACGAAATTTAAATAAAATCGACAATAAAATGGATATGATAATTGATAATACATTCATCTCATCAAAAAAAAAAAAAAAAAAAAAGGAAGTCCTACAGTCTAATTAGAAAATTGAAAAAGACTGGAAGTGCGTAAGACAAAAATGCGTAGGGGGAAGCAATATATATTTTGAATCAGGAAACAAACCCTAGCAGATGCAACACTCATGTGGACAGTTTTTAAATAAGTGTCGTCACGGTGGCCTACCTAGTGGCTACAGCGCTGGTCTTATAATCCAGTGTAGGCTATCCCAATTCGGCGTACCCATGATTTGTAACTTATGTTGGGAAAGCATGTGATCCAGGTAACACAGGAGTTTTCTCCGGGAGCTCCAGTTATCCTGTGGCATTCCAACAAATCTCTTATCATCATCTCAATATTACGGGTGTAGTGAAGACCAATCTCCTATGGCGAACCCTAGGCAACGGTAAACTGTCTACACAATTGGCTTGATAGGGGTGAATGACGGACAGTCAATTATTCGCCATTAGTAAAAACAGTTTTTAAACAAAATATGTAATTTATTTTTAATGTATTATTATTAATGGCAAAACTGACAACCCAATTTCTAATTTCTTCTTTATTTTTGCGACTAACGTGAGGATCGCCCAATGGAAGCCGGTAGCTGAGCTGTGGACAGTGAAAGTGTTACTTAGCGGTAAGAACATATTAGGAGCAAACCGATGACGTATGTACCTGTAGTCCGTAATTCACGAGATCCGAGCAAGGAATGCCAGTTTTCCCCCATTCTTATAACCTACTCCCGAAACGGAACCGGCTGGCCACTGACTGAGCCTTGCTTGTCTCAGCCGGCCAATGACACCACTCCCATCCACTACTCCTTCAAGAACGCTGAGTTACTGGCTTACTCTCTCCTCTTACCCCGTAAGGACCATACTCCCCTCACAAGGGTCCTTTCGTGAAATTTTCGTGAAATTTGGACAGTAAGTATATGCAAATCAAAACAACCTCAATAAAGATATCAACAAGGAAGTCTGTTGCTATTTAAGAGAAAAAGAATATTCAGCAGTACATCATTTGAAACCAAGAAGAAACGAGTTATGTCTACATTGCAATATTTCTTCCGGTATAGAGTGAATAAAGTATCTGGAGAAATAACATCATGAGTTACAATCACGGAAATTGGAACTCCATTCCTTTTGAGCTCATTTATCTGTCATCACGACTGAAGTTCTTTTGTATTGGAATCAATTGATAGAAATCGTAAGATGCGGAAAAAAATCACCCAATGGACCTCTACCCTCTTTTTTTTTTTTTTTTTTTTGCTTCCTAATAGTACATACATGCAAATATCGTAATTCTGACAGAAGAAACCTCACATTTTTAAAGAAAATTTACATTTCCGGGATTCCGAAACATAGAAGATTCTCTTATGGAGTGGACCAGCCGTTGCTCAGTCAGACAGCAGATAGTTTCCTCACAGTCTAGTATATACAGTCGCGAAGCTCAATACGTAGTAAATATGCAAACATTAATAATAATAATAATAATAATAATAATAATAATAATAATGATTTATTTTAGCTGGCAGAGTTAAGTTGCTCACCACTGGGATCGCTAATATCGCCTCATTACAGGCAATGCAAAATAGAACCATCACAGTCTATTGTTTCTAGCATCCTCAAAACTCAAGCTTCGTGATTGTATATAGTAGACTGTGGTTTCCTCTCACCTTGGCAGATTTTATGAGATTAATAAGCAAAGCGCCCCTTTCCTCCCCAACATACAGTGTTCATTACGATGATATGGAGTTAGAGGAGTACAAAGAGGAGAAAGTTGAACGTAACGACATAGAATTATATTATAACGTTATAATAGCCGATAATAATATATTTGCTATGCTTGGGAAAAGTGGCATAAGTCAATTTCCACAAGGCATTTTTATTAATTTATTGACAACTTACGGAAGATCTGCTCGCTTGGGAAAAGAGATATAAGTATTCCTCCCTTTAGAATAATTCATACAAAAGAAAATCAAATCGACATAAACCAGTGTGACAGTTTTTTCCTCCTCCTTTAAAATTAACATTTTTGATTTGTGGCACTTTTCCCAAGCACTACAGATACTGGAAGACTCTACGAGTAGTGTCTACTCTGTGTGAATCAGGCTCGAGCTCTCTGTAACTGCACTCAACCGTTGTGCAACGCAGAGGAATGTCAATTTACTTTCAGGAGTTGAATGTGCATGCTTCTCCGACAATGGCCTAGAAGAAAACCATCTTGCACCTGCTGCACTTCAGCTCATCGACTGGAAATCCGATTGATTTGCTCTTGTATTAAGATGTGCTGCTACTTTGCATGGGCATAGTGTGAGAGACTGACTGGTTGACGAGGGAAATAACCTTACTAACAGGGGACGACCGTCGTCTTTGTTTCTGGGGTCAATAAATTGTCTGTGTATAAACAAAGTAAGAGGATTGTGAAGTTTGGGCCATGATATGAGACATGAACTTGTCTTTCTTTCAACTTATCACTTCCAGATTGGATCTCATATTGTGATAAAATTGGTGGGATTTTAATGAGAAGAGGAACTAATGTACTCAGGTATAACCATACGTTTTAAGTATAAATGAATTTTTTTTAATTGCTCCAGTTCACATGAAATACAGGTTACGAAATAAAACTTTGACGAATTAACTATGAACTGAAACTTTGAAACTCCAGAAGGCGGTCAAATTTGATTCGGACTTTATTTGTGAGCACTACGTAACACAAAACATTAGAGTCGTAATAAGGGAAAAAATCACAAAAGGTTTACTGATTTTTACTGCATATCAAAGATCAAAATGTGTAAAATATAAATTCATATTGCAATATATAAATCTTTTGTATCACATCTTTATACAGAGTCCGGCAATTGGTTCTGAGGAATTTCAGCATACTGTTCTATAGTGATTATGATGTTTATCCTCCAGAGCCCTGAGAGTATAGTATACTATACCATACTTCATACATTATTATGATATAAGATGTATGTACAGAGACCCGAAGTGTACTATAATATACTTGCATTGCATTTCACCTATCTTCAATTTGTCAATTTGCCTCTCTTCACCTCAACATGATTTTTTAAAAATCGAAAATATTTGTGGACATATAACCTTGTGATGTGAAATAACAGAACATTGTTTTCTGTATTAATTGATAAGTTGTTGGCTGAAATTATAAAACAATTCATTATTGTATAACTTTCAACTTGTCTGAAATCTTAACCTCAATATGACTTTTAAATTTATCATCATCATCATCATCATCATCATCATCATCATCATAATTATTAGGGAGTGGATTTTTATGTGCTAAAAATTTAAATATAGGCTATTTATTTTTATGTACTAAAAAGTACAAAAATATTTGCTAAAAATAAAAAAATACTCTTTTCAATATGACAAAAATACCTTACTTAGCTTGGAAAAAAAAATAATGTTACTAGGTACTCACCAACCACACTTGAGTGCTAGTAGCTGGCCGAGAATTGCGGTGAACAACAAAGATCATCTCCAAATTCTCCATCACAAATGCATGCCGATTATCTCTGAACAACGACTTATACTGTGAAAACGATCTTTCCACATCACAGGACTTCAGACGTGCATGTTTAAAAAGAGGAATGTTACAAACACAAACACCGTCAGTTTCACCTATAGGCACACCCTCCAATACTTGAGCAACTTTACACATTTTTTTATATCCACTGTTTTTCCCAAACACATTCTGGAATTTGTCCCTTAGTATTTGTACTTCTGAATCTGGTAGCGATTCTAGTTTAATTTCCACGGCACGCACCTCCCTGTTTCAGACAACAGGTTTTTGGATGTTTCGAGTTTTTTTATGGTGTCACAAAAAAAAGCTTAGGTTTGCTAATAGGAAAGCCAAATCGTTTTTAAATAACCATCTTTCAGTATATCTTGAAGGATATCGATTGATGAAGCCCGATAACAGGGAATCACAACAAGACGTATTGCCTTACTTGATGTACATGAGCGAGAGGGGAGAGATTTGTTTAAATTAAATAATGTTCATTCCTGAGCTCTTATCTGTTGTGTTTCACAAACAAAGCGTGGAATGAAATTTTCAGCAACAATAAATATTCCTAATTATGTGTTGCAAAATCTCTCCTCCTTGTCCATGTTAATTTATTCTCTAATAATAACATTGATATGCTGCCTAGCAGTTCTTAGAACGTGAGGTGATACTGTTACAAAAATGGATGATGGATACACCACACAGCGCTTAGAAACACGAAGCAACCAAGAATTCTTAAAAAGATAACGTAATTCTGAGTGACATAATTGATTTAGTTTTAAAATGTTTAAAAGTTCTTGTAAAAAAATTATTTAAGTAAAAAACTCCAAGATTTATGTGTTTATAATAGATTTCCTGAAAATATGTATTTACATAATTTTTTGTGAAAATATGTGTTTTTATGTGAAATAAAATTCGGGTTTTAAACTTGAAACTATATGTTCGGAATTTTTAACTTTGTTAATTGTGTTTTATCACACGCAAAAATAATATTTAATTACATAGAAATCCGCTCCTTAATCATTATTTCCATCTTCAAACTTCAGGCAATGTATTCTGCCCCCATGTTGAACTAATGTACTATTTGCACCCCATTGTAAATCTTCCGTTGTTTCTTCGTTCTTGTGGAATGTGACATGCAACATTGTTTGTTATTGTATTATCATGAAACTTGTATGGATATAAACGCCATTTTATACATCTTTATTGTAGGCTACATAAAATTGATGGCATTTTCAATTCCTCTTATATTGTCTTCTATAGTGTCTGATCTATTCAAAAAATAGCATTTCTGTACTTTATATGCGTTCATTTTTTATAAAGGGTTCCAACATTGACAACCCTAAAGTAACAAAGGCAGAGAAAATGTCCCAAAGCACCATCCGAAGCGAAATTCTGCAGCAGCAGGGCAAGACGTTAGCCACAACGCGTCTTTGTTTGAAATCAATAACACATAAACATCACGATTTATTCCAAACCAAAACAGAACATTTTCCTGTGATTTATTTTAATGCACAGAATAAACTGATAGATTCCACAGACAAATTTATACCAAAGGAAAAAGATTTACTCAGAGAAATTATTATGTAAAGAACTGTTCACTTTTACATCTTAATTTCCGCCCAAGTCTTCACAGTCTGCAGCAAAGAAAAATAATCACAACATGAGCTCACCAAAGGCAAGTAAAATAACAATAATGACGGGTCGTTCATCTTAAATTCCCTTCTTATATGTGGCCGAAAATTCACAGGACCAACTATAGTAGTTCACAACTTTCATATCAGGTTATTTCATAGTGCTCCTGGTTATTTTAAGAAAAAATAATAAAGGTAGAATTTCATTAAATTAAATTATCACTATTATATCAGGGTCATTCAAAAGTCTCTTCAAACTTTAAAGCGTTAGCCGTAATCCGTGGCGCGATAGCCCATCAAGGAGCAAGGCCGACCAGCCGACTACTGTCCTCACGTCCACATGCTTCAGCAGAGGTAAACGATCATCTAACCAGTACGGGGTATCGTGATCGTATTGGGCAAACACTAGGGTTTGATTTTTTACAAAACATTGGGAATATGGCCGCCGTTTTCTTGCTCAACAAACATCTTTATTTCTATGACAACATGCACAATATTTTTCAGACAATATCTTGGGATATTCCCAATCTCTTGCGAGATAGCATTTTCAATGACAGTGATTGTTGGGTATGCCACGAAAACTTGTTCTTTAAGGTAATCCCACAACCAAGTCAACTGGATTGAGATCTGGAAACCGTGGTGGCCATACTATTGGAGCGTGTCTAGGTCTACTGAAGACACTTTCGTCAAAGATGTGCCATTTTGTATGAAGATGTTTTTCAGGTCGTGATCCCCCAGTCTAATGAAGATAAAGTTTTATAGCAACTGTTTTAGTGCTACCCGTTTACTGTGACAGTCTCCATTATTCCATTGTATTCTTCGAAGAAATATAAATCGATAACAAAATTCCTGTAATTAAGAATGGAACATGGGCCTTCTTTGAAATTCTTAGGTGTTATAAATTTCTCAGATCTTGAGAAAAACTACTGCTTTGACAGTAGCATTATATCAGCTGTATTTTATTTATTTATTTATCTATTTATTTATTTATTCATTCATTCATTCATTCATTCATCCGCACAGTCACTAATTTATTTATTTAAGCCATAAACAGCCAATGGAGCAAGGCCTCCTGTCAGCATGGAAAACTCGCGAAATACCGATAGCACAAAATACGGTTTCATTTTTCATTTCATTTATTATATTCTATAGATCTTACATTATCAATGAAACTTTAAGATGTGGAACAAGTCAAAATTTTACAAGATTACAATTACAATTTTTACAATTTTGCAATTTTCTACAATTTTTGGCGAGATGTAGTTAGATGAGGTGAGACCGAGGATTCGCCAAAAGATTACCTGGCATTTGCCTTATGGTTGGGGAAAACCTCGGAAAAAACTCAATCAGGTAATCAGACCAAACGGGGGTGACATGAAGTGAGGCCGAGGACTCGCCATAGACCATCCGGCATCAGTCCCACGGCTGGGAAAACCTCGGAAGAAACCAATTAATGAGACCAAATGGGGGATCCAATCCATGCTCGAACGCAGCTCCGGATCAGCAGGCCAGTGAGTCTACCGACTGAGCTACATCGATGGTTCTACTAAAAATACACAGTACATAGTCAATCAGATTATTAAATTTACAAACGCCCACGATTATCCAGCAGTTGAGCTATAAAATACAATACATAGCAAGTAAGTTAATTCAATTTAAGGCATAAACAATTCAATCAGTTGAGATATACAGAAATTGATAATACATATCATGCAAATTATTTTAAATTACAAGCATAAACAATTCATCAATAGAGCTATACAGATTACTTTTCAATTTAAAGCATATACTATTCATCAGCCAAAAAAGGTCAAAAAGCCCCTTAAATGAGCACTCTGAAAGTTACCGTACACATATTGTTGTTAAGATTTATGGCTTCAAACTTCAAAAATTTGTAGTAATAATCATTATGCTAATGTTACAATGAACAAAATGGTAACTATGAAAACGCAAAAAGAAACAAAGAAAAATTCCATTGTTTAATCAGAATATTAATGTTCTTTCTTCCTATTTCAGATACAGTATTTATAATGCTTTGAAATTTAAAGTGACTTTCTGGTCTTATATTTAATATGTATATTACGTTTACGAAACATCTTTTCCTAATTATAAAAATCACAAATAATATGCGAATAACTATTTTATTTGCAAATACACAAAATTAATTATTATATACATCTAATGAAACCGTACACTTTATAAATAAAAAACATTATGTACTTTTTGGGAATATAAAAATTTCCCTTTTATGCAATACAGAAAACGAAAGTGTATGTTCTTCTATGGGTGTGCTGTAAATTATTCCACCTGCGGATGTTTTTTCTGAGTGTTAGTTTAGAAAATAATCTCCAAAAATGGACATCACTCTCATCACGATAAAAGAACTGAATTATCGAGGAGTATGTAAAACATAAGAAAAAGTAGGCGTCATTGTCGTGACATACTTTGCGGCTTGCAGTAGGTCTCATTATTCATACCGCATCCAGGTCTCTACTTAACTTGTTAGTCCATTTCTTGACTATTTTTCATCTTTGTGCATCCCTGCTCTAGTGCATACGTGAGACATTGCATCAAGCTCAACAGGCGACAGGAGACTTCTTCAGTCGCTGCGTCTGAAGTAGCAGACATTACGAACGTCACAAACGAATGTAAGTACGGATGCCACCATCACAAGATTGTATGTCACAACCGATCTATGAAGTTTGTACACGTTTCAAGCATTTAGTTTAGCTTCACGCATTCCACATCTTCAAAACCTTCTTGGTATATATATTATTGAAAGCTCTTCTACTATGAGAAAATAGTAGGCTTACCTTGAAACCAGAGTAATTATTGTAATTTGTTATTTAAAAAAGCTCTATTAACAGCGAGATTATCTAGCATAGGTGGAATAGGTAATATCGAGATGCCATTTGGCGACATGAGACCAAGGATTAGTTATAAGATTACCTGACAATTGCCTACAGTCGTGAAAAATCTCGGAAAAATCACAACCAGGTAATCTGCTCAAGCGGTGTTCGAGCCCATATCCCAATACAGTTTCGGATACGAGTCCAGCTACAAACCTGAGGTATACGTTGATAATCTGTGCGTATAATGTTTTATATTGTATATATTTGCATGTTCTCTCTTCACAATCTCCCAGAAACAGTTTCATTACTCGAAAATAACTACAAATATTCAGATATTATCAAAAAAAGAAACTAAGAACTCAGAAATAATTAGGCCTACACCGTAGTTTTTTGATCGGTTATTTAACGACGGTGTATCAACTACTAAGTTATTTAAGCTCGATGAAATATGTGATAGCGATATGGTATTTGGGGACATGAGGCCGAAGATTCGCTATGGTTTACCTGACATTCGCCTTATAATTTTGGAGAACCTCTGAAAAAACCCAACCAGGTAGACAGGCCAAGCGAGAATCGAACCTACGCCTGAATGTAGCCTTACTAGCACGCAAACGCGCCTACTGCCTGAGCTACGCCGATAGCAATAAAATTAAATCTTATTTCAAATCTTCAAAAGAAGATATACAGATTTGTTCGTAATTCAAAACCAAGAAACGTGTAACCTAGAATTATTTACACTTTTCCAAATTTCCCAATGGAAGAAATACGCGACTTACATCTTGCAACTTAAGAAACGCGGCTTTATATAACTTACTTGTTTCCAGACTTTCTAAGAACTAAATTTGAAGCGACATACAGAATGCTCTACAGATCATTTTGAGATAGGGAATTTGGGGTCTGCGGAGATTGGGCTAAACATGTCTATCGCTATCGCTTAGCGTTTTCCATATTATCTACATTTCGATGGCCCAGACGCAGACTGTTCCAAGTCCATTTTACTATTTTTTTTTTCAGGAGAGCTATTTTAAGCTCCTGACATTCATAGCTTCATGAAATAATTTGGAATAGCTTCATAGCAAGCTTATGGAGAGGAATATTTACAATTTTGTTCGATTCCAATACTGTATGTACACAAGAAATGGAACACAATGAAACACAGATTTCTTTCTTATAAAAAGTTGGATTTAGAATAGTCTGGTTCTCAGCCATCGATTTATTATTTAGTTTTATTTACACTTATTACAATGCTCCACATTGTACTGGGTCATCCAATTATCGTCTGACCAGGGGCCCGTTTCACAATCCTTACAAATTACAAATTAACAATTTACAAATAACAAGTAAAAGTTTACAAATGCTTATAAATTGTGTTTCACAATACTATTTTATTAGTTTGTAAAGTCTGACGAACTTTACAAAATCAGCTAAAGAAATTTACAAATACGCATTATTGGTTACACAACATCGTCAACGACAGTTTACAAAAATCGCTAAGGAGCAGAGCTAAAGTCGCTGTATTTTTACTACATTCGATGCATATGTTTATATTTTGTACTAAAATAGGTTATTCTAAGCTTGCTGATTCATATTTCACCAACAGAATATATAAAGTATTGTTTAAAAAAATTAAAAGTATTTAGATTTTTATATATTGGCGACAATGGAGTTTCACGTGATGTGATTGGTCGAATATACCCAATATGTATATTACTTAAATGACAAAGTTAGCACAAAATTCAATAAAATAAGTAAATAACAGATTTGGTCCACGTAGAAATATGCAATTGATAAAATAATTACGATGTCTAAACACAAATCAGGTTAATTTTTTGTGTTGATCCATCAGTATTCATTAATGTTGCATTCCTGACCTTTCAAACATTAGTGATCCCATCAGCAGCATAAAAATTCTGTGCTATAGTAAATAACATTTTGGTGATCAAAAATCTGCCCGAATTGAACTCTTTTAACAACATGAACTACCCTGTGGGCACTTTTGCACATTGATATCTTAGCAATTCCGTGCTTATCTGCTAACCCACGGAACTGACAGCTAGTATACATCCAATGCAAAACAACACAGTTCTCGCTTTGAGGTTAGGGGCTACGGCATCACTTTTCTCTTTTGGATATGATGTCCCATATCTTGTAGGAGAGATTCCAGCGAAACGGGACTCGAAACGACTTTAGAATACCGCGTAAGTAGTGTCTCTATTGCATTATTGAATTATTTATGTTTGGTGCAGGGAACTTCTTTATTAAATGCGAGTATTTATTAAATGCATTCTTCGTACTGTATATAAATACTTACGAGGTATTCTTAAGTATAGCGCGGGACTCGTTCGAAACCTTGCATTAAATTTATAGAATGATACGAACGTGTTATTAATTCTTGCCCGGAGAATTTTACGTATACGTCTCCGTTTGATTAGGCCTAAATTCAATATCTTCGTCTGAGTCATTAGAAGTCCTTAATAACATCAAAACTGCTTTAGTTTAATTCTTAATATTATCCAGTTACTCAAAAATTAATTTAATAAGTATTTCTTTATTGTATTTATTCATAATTTGTTGCAATATCAAACTTTACACATCTCAGAGGTATTATAGAAAATGCGCTAATTTTACAAGTAAAATTTACACATTTGTAAAATTACTCTTCATTGTGAAACAGAATACTTGTAAAGTGAACAAAATTTAATTTGTAAAGATTTGATTTCCTTTGTAAAGTTCAACATTACAAATAAAGATTGTGAAACAGAAGTTTACAATTTACAAGCAAAGTTTACAATTTACAAAGATTGTAAACATTGTGAAACAGGCCCTAGAGCTACGACAGGGATTGTGCTTGCAGATAAGCTATCGCTTCCCGCCGGCCGGACGAGTCAGTGGTTCAGCGGTTACTTGTTATGCTAGGGTGACTGCATAATAAATTCTTTTGCATTTTCGAAGTTATGTACTCACCTACGTCAAGCAAGGAGATGCTGAAATTGCTTGCCTCTTTTTTCCACACATTTCGGGCATCTGCTTAAGAAATTTCTCCGTCATGCACTTTATTCAAAATCCATTCACAAAATATAATCCGAAATGCAGGATCACCCGGTTTAAGTTCTTGCACCGCAGTTACATTAATAATTTTATTTACGTAACTTCATAGCCCTTTGTACAGAGCCGTAAGAAATTCCCGTTTGCTGAGAAACACGGCTAAGAGATTTCTGAGGGAAAATTTTCAGGCGTTGTCCAATGTCATCAAGAGTTTCTTCTGTGAGCACTGTACGTCGCCTTCTTCGCTTCTTATCTTGAACACTTCCCATTTCCCGAAATTTATTAACTAATTTGTGAATCGTATCACGGCTTGGAACTCAATCACCTGGAATTTCTCTTGAAATTATCTCTTGACAGCACGAGCGGATTCTGTATGAACATACGAGTCGTAAATAAACACTCGATGTTCAACAGAATAATTAGACCTATTATTTGCCATTTATTTTTAGCAGACTGTACACGTGTAGTTGCTTGCACTGTTCAAACAGCAGTAATTGTGTCGTGTGAGAGTCAGGTCAAAACCAGTTAATCCCGTCCTTCCACTTCCCCGTCCGGCCGTAGGCGTTGCCTTATCGGCTAAGATTATTGGTCAGAAGATTATTGGATGACCCAGTATAAAATCAACATTGTGTAGAACTTTGGTAACAAATTAGTGCTAGTCGGCTTTCCTCCCAAAGAAATACCGCTGGTACTCATTTATGTATGAGGCTGAGTAAACCTCCCCCTCTCCGGAGGGCCATAATGCGGCAGGGAGAATTACATGTACGGAGAAAATCCATGACTACATCGAAATCGAACCCGTAATCTTCGGCTTGCAGTGCAACTTAATCGAGGGCCTCATTGATAAAGCACATAATACTTAATATCTACAATGTGCTTTAATTTGTCTGTATTATTTAACAAAAACTAATAAAAAATCAGATGATCCACTATTGGTATCACCTATGAGGTGTCCACACCTGTGGAGTAACGTTTAGCGCGTCTAGCCGCGAAACCAGGTGACCCGGGTTCGATTCCCGGTCGGGGCAAGTTACCTGGTTGAGGTTTTTTTCGGTGTTTTCCCTCAACCCAATATGAGCAAATGCTGGGTAACTTTCGGTGTTGGACCCCGGACTCATTTCACCGGCATTATCACCTTCATCTCATCCATACGCTAAATAACCTAAGACTGATGTTGATAAAGCGTCGTAAAATAACCTACTAAAATAAAAAAATAAAACCTAATAGGTTTCAGGAACTGTTGATTTAACGTACGTGTACATACACCACTGGATGTACAGAAAATCGAACTTCAGTAGTATATTTCTTCAATGATCGACAAGTTCTAATCTATAATTCATTACAAAACACAGAGTCACTTTACTTCGATGGAAGTGCCCCGTGCAAAATTCGAATGCAAACGGCGCGCCTGGAATACATAGTCACAAATGCTGCACTATAGTTGCTTTTAATAAAACAGAGCGCAAAAATGTGTGCGGAGTATTGCACTGTATATTTATAGTTGAGTTCCGGTCCTCTGAACAACTGTCAATAACTCAACGTCACTCTGTACACTTGCAGTGATCAAGATAAAATCACGCGCGATTCTCTGCTTCCTGTAAGTGCATTACGACGGCCATCATTCATACTCGTTCGTCTGGACGGAGCCGAGTGCATTACACGCAGGTGAGCGCGTCGGGACCAATAGTAGTCAATTAAACTTCAAGGAGTGGGCAAATAGAACATTTCTACATGACAGCCGACTGGCCCACCACCCTAGATCATATATACTCCAGATAGGTCGGCCTTATAGGCTGTGACGTTAACACCTTTTGTCAGGTTTACTACGCTGCCATCTAGTTGTTACATATAACTCCTTATAAGGAGTCACGTCATAATTCCCATTTGAATTGCATTAGCGACTGTACTGCCATCTCGTGTTCGTTTATGGCGAACGGGTGGCAATCCTGGCGGTTGTTCTCTTCAAAGTGCAAACGATTTTAACATAGCGATGACCTATCTGGGTTACATATATGATCTAGGCCCACCACAAAACAAATGATATGCCCCGTCAGACCAGGAGGAAAGGACTGCTCTATACAAGTAATGTTGGACACTCGCACGTATCTATGAGATTCAATGGTCGAGTTGAGCCCGATGTCCGGAACTGATTTGATGTGTAAGGAACATAGGGTTATATTACCAATGTTTTTCAAATAATTAACAATAATCTTAATTGTCGAATTTTGGGCACCCGTGCCAGGTTTTGGATAATATTGTGACTTTTTCAACAAATTATTTAAAAACACACTATAATTCTTAAAGTTTCATTATTTTGTTAACAAACTATGTTGCCTTTTAGAAGTGATCTGCACAATAAAGAAAATTTTGTACGCTTATTAAAATCCAATTTATAATCATTGAAAAAAAAATCCCATCCAAAACTGGTCTTTTACCTTAATTTTTTAAAGAGACAGTATCCATGTGCGGTATCAAAAAGTTGATGCTTTTCTAAATCAGTGTAACATAAAAAGTATTGTAATTAATTTAAACAAAAAAAAATGAAAAGGAAATGTGAAGTCCCCTTCGTTGTAATCTAGAATAAAAATACCTTAAACATTGTTTCTCAGATCGGGTTGAATATCCTACACACTGAAATTGGTTATTAAACAGTCGAGCATGCCAGAACGCCCAAGTTTATACTCATCTAACGTTGTGCAGGTGTCTAATACAATTCAGCTCATTTCTTCGGAAATTCTCTAGGAGACAATACAAGAAACGTTTAAAAAAGCTGGAGAAGGAAAACGACAACCACTGACACACACAATATATGCGTGCGTCGAGGCAGATGGCATACGCAACACGCAATTACTCGAGGTGATTGCCCCTGCCTCACATCTGCTTCTTGTTTTTCATTCCTCCAGGTACGTATGGTCACTCCTACGCGAAGAAAAGAGGAAAATAGAAATCCTACGCCTTAATAATAGCTTTCCTATTGGAACCCGTATCGATTCAGTCTGATTTATACCGGTACCTTCCAAGTGAATTGGAATATTCCTTTCTATCTACAGGATGTAGTCAGATATGATGTGCAGTTTGGTTCTGAGTTCTCTGTCCCCAGTTAAAACTTGACGAGTCTATTGGGAAAAGAGCAAAGGGAGGGCATAACAAGTGAGGAGCGTTTCTTGCAGCTATTAATACAGAAAAATCTGTCGCCTTACTTACATATTTCCCATGAAACATCGAACTGCAGCTCTCCTCGCGACAACTATAAGAGTCTATGTTGCAAACAATAATTCTGTGTTGTTTGGATAAAGGGAGATAAGTCATAAAAATGAGTTTGGAGATAAATGAAAATTAAACTTGGAACCATTATTGCAAATAATTTTCTACACAAATAAAACACATCAACTGCTTGTATTCTTTTGATTTTTGCACACTCCTTAGTATAATTTAATTTGTGTGTTCATCTGGGGAACAAAATTCCATCTGCACAAGAAAATGACATCCCCCTTTATCCGAATACCACAGAATTATGCTGTCCGAAGAAGATGGTTTTAATATGGTGGAAAATCAATCAATTTTCAATTTTTTTTTTTTTTGCTTTAAAATACACTTTGATACGTGAAAAATACTCGTATATTCCATAAAATTGAATGCGCATTCGTCTGCTGCTAACTTTTAACTTTTTGTTTTATTCCACACAAAAAGCAATATATCTTCGGAACTATTAACGCCACAGGCATGATATTTGGTATACACATTATTACGCTATTAATAAATGTTTCTCTGTAATATATTTTTTTTATTTTGTTGCACTTGAAAAATATGCCTCCATATTTCTATAAAAGTATCTCTAAAATTCATTATTAAAATGTAAATTATTGTTTATCTTAAAGATGTGAAAACCAATATCCAAAATGTGCTCTAAATATTAAAAAAAAAACGTGCTTTTACAAGTAAAATGTCAAAGAAAACTTGAACCCCATTTTTATCCAAAGACTAATCTCGAATATAAGTTGTTGCAGCGGTGATATTTTTAAATACAAACATGAAAATTTTGCGTCAATTAGGGAAAGAAATTCAAATTATACCATCCTCTTTAAGTCAATGCAGATTCCTGCAGAATTGGTTCCACTCTTGATTTGACTCACAGCCCTATTTGTAAAGTACAGTATCCAAACACATGACGAAAACCTGCACTAATATTGTTTTCTCTCACTAGAAGCTTTACATGGATCATGTTAGTTAAACCGGGAAAGAAATTTTCTCATGAAATTTCGGCCAATGTATGGAACCGGTGCCCACCCAGCATCGTAATGCACTTGGGTACCTACAGGGACATCATTTTATTTTTACTAACATTTTTAATATTAACTTGCCTATACCTCTGGATCAACGCCGTTTGCTACCCTCTTCCGCAATTGGAGTTCGATGATACTGGCGTAATATACAAACAAATTACTTTACTAGGTATAGGAGGGAAGAAAAGTAGTTCATCCATTTACGTAAACTAGGAAATATTGCGCTTTCGAGTTTGATCATTTTCATTAGGTTTTTGTTTAATCAAAATACAGTACAGTATTAACAATGAGTGTTTTTACTCACGAACTGAGCTGTCCATGTGGAAGCATTCATTGTGCAGTGTATATTATACTGTCTTCAGCACATTAGCGTACAATATAGAGAATGAAGTTAAATTGAAAAATAATCATAATATGGATAATTAAACACATTTTTGAAAATGGTGGCCGTTCATTTCGATACAGGCTTCAATTCTAATGTGCATATTATCGCACTATAGACTATTGTACCTAATCCCAATTACCAGTTTCGTTCTTCGTACTAGTAACTCATGTTGAAATAATTTTGTATCTACTCTATAAAATTTAATCTTCACTTATGCCCGATCCGAAAAGATAAACTTACTCAGGTATACTATCTACTGTCCGTCCAAATGGTTATGTCGCAGGGTCGTAGAAAGGGAGGAAATCACGTGACAGTTAATTACTTAACGAGGCCCTTTTATTTAAGTTCTTTTAAACAGTTGTTTAATATTACGTAGAGTCCAATTCCTAACAGAAATTAATGTTCTCAGAAAAGAGGTAAGACAGCCCAGCTACTAGCTGGTGAATAAAAGCTGGTGGGGGGAAATCGGGATAAGACGTAGGCAAATGGACGACAGTACCTGTGCGAAAATGATGCAATATTGAAAGCTCTTTCGTCAATGGAAAACGCGAACATATTTTTGGAACGTACTGTTTACTATAACCGTAAGGCTACTATGACTGTATATGCGGTCTTGGATCTGTGCGGAGAACGGTTGAACTTCATTAGTAGAAGGGGTGGGAGTGAAGTACATTCAAAAACTCAGGTACAATAAAAATTGAAGCAAAAGTAAAATGATGTCCCTGTACCATATATAGCGAAATTCCGTTACGAAAATCAGCTATAACGGCTGGGGGAATCATCGTGCTAACCACACGATACCTCTATTCTGATTGGATGATCGTCCACCCCTGCTTTAGCATGTGGACGCGAGGCCAGCAGCCGGCTGGTCGGTCATGGTTCTTCATGGGCTGTCGTGCCTCGGATTATTTATAACATACTACGCCTATATTGTAGAGAGTGCAGAGAATGTTTGCAAGACCAGACCTTCTACGAACTATGCCGTAAAGGGAATTTCATATCGCAGTTCGGGAACACTTTCACACTTATTTGCTATCAAGAGTGATCTGTATATAAAATTATACAAATTCGCCGTAAACGAACACACACACTCTCTTGGTCTTTCTTTTCGGAAACCCCACGCTAATTTATTGCTTTACGCCTATTTTCTTCGTTCGATGTAACCATCTTGGTCCAAAAGCGATATGACGCAGGCCGAACAAGTTTCCGAACTAGCACCCCGCAGCCTGGTAATATCGGAGTTTCTAAAGACTACAGCCCACTCCTGGTGGTTAATGGGACAATTACGAATCGTGAAGTGGCGAAGCCCGAGAGGAAGTGCTGTGGGCTCGCAACCAATGAACTAGCAATTCATACGCAAGACAAGACTATTATGGAAAAATCCTGACATAACAACCGCCTTGCAGTATTTCATGGCGGTCTTTCCAAAAGTAAGTCAGCTATGTCTTTACATATGGCAATTCCGTAACTATTCCAAACGTTCGAGAATATTCTACATCGTCCTGAGCTTGTAATGAAGATAATGTAGGCTTACATGGTAAAGAAGAAAAACTTTCATCACTACGGTAAAACATCTGGAAATTAAAGTAAAGATTTATGTTTCACCACAATAATATCATTTAACTACTCTACACTTAGATTCAAACATCCAAACCATTTATATCAATATATAGTACATAATTTGAAGAGGTGGGAAAATTCAAATACCTGGGAGCAACAGTAACAAATATAAATGATACTCGGGAGGAAATTAAACACAGAATAAATAAGGGAAATGCCTGTTATTATTCGGTTGAGAAGCTTTTATCATCCAGTCTGCTGTCAAAAAATCTGAAAGTTAGAATTTATAAAACAGTTATATTACCGGTTGTTCTTTATGGTTGTGAAACTTGGACTCTCACTTTGAGAGAGGAACATAGATTAACGGTGTTTGAGAATAAGGTGCTTAGGAAAATATTTGGGGCTAAGAGGGATGAAGTTCAAGGAGAATGGAGAAAGTTACACAACACAGAACTGCACGCATTGTATTATTCACCTGACATAATTAGGAACATTAAATCCAGACGTTTGAGATGGGGATGGCATGTAGCACGTATGGGCGAATCCAGAAATGCATATAGAGTGTTAGTTGGGTGGCCGGAGGGAAAAAGACCTTTGGGGAGGCCGAGACGTAGATGGGAAGATAATATTAAAATGGATTTGAGGGAGGTGGGATATGATGATAGAAACTGGATTAATTTTCTTCAGGATAGGGACCAATGGCGGGCTTATGTGAGGGCGGCAATGAACCTCCGGGTTCCTTAAAAGCCAATAAGTAAGTAAGTATATAGTGCATAATACAAAAAGTAAGTAAAAAATCCATTAGACTAAAAAAAAAATCGGACTGAAGATGGCACATACTTTTCCATTCTAAGTTTCACGTATTTCGTAAGACTTCAGTTCTTCAAAATGTTAATAACGATATTTTTGTATGTAGTTCGTTCCTATTAACTGTAATTCATAATAAATACAGAAATTAAATAGTGCGTCCAGATGAGAGAGGACCTATCGATCTGCAGTCGAACGCTCCACCAATGACCTATGTCACTGCTTGCTTTTAACGTGATGAAGGTTCACTATTATACGAGAAATGTGTCGGATTACAACAGCAGACAATTAGTATATCAGGAATTGCCTCTATACTAGCATGGAGCAACGGTTACCTAAAAAACAGTGTACGACACACATGTTAAAAAATAATTCTTTTGTTCGCAATATTCGTTCCACTCGACCTATGGTCTCACAAAGTTTTAACAGTAAAATATAATTATTTAAGTGCCCCAGATCGTCTTCACAATATATCAACGCAGAAGGAAAACAACTTTAAATTAACAGCCCGCCGTGTAGACTATTGTACGCAATAAAAATAAAATATATAATAATAATAATAATAATAATAATAATAATAATAATTTGGATAAAAATTAATAACGTTGTTATTGTTCAGTCAACTGTCCGAAGACGGTATAAACCTCACAAGTGATACCAACAAGGCACCACTTATGAGGCAACTATGCCAGGAGATAATGGGGTAGGGTGGCAGTTCCTTCGCCCCTACATTGCATACATCGTCGACTAGCTACATATTACAATAGTCAGACTTCAGATGTATACAAACTTGTGTCGTGCATTGCAGGCGCTATGCTCGGTTCAAGCTTGTCGAGTACAGCGAAGTTCGATATCCACTGACACCAGAAATCAATATTTTATTATATTAAACTATTTAAGTAAATTATATTCCAAAAGCAACAATATCACTATTCAAAATGAATAAATAAAAATTACAAATATTTCAAAAGGACCACTATGACAAATAAATCAATGAATAAATGAATAAACCCATACTAATTAGATATCCTTTTTTCACTCTGCAGAACAAGGCTTGTCGTGTTTGTTCCACCTTATTATAAAAATATTCGCTGTCCTTCGCCCATGTTTTAAACCCTTAAGAATTTTAGCACATACTTTGCGATTAGTTTTTCATATGGAATAAGACAAATTTTTTAATGTCTTGGTTGCCTTTCTCATGTTCGAACATTGCAAGACACTAATACAAACAATTGTTCTTCTTCTAACACATATCGTCAAATGAAATGTACTGCCTGATAATAGATTTACATATCATCCAAAACTTCAATCAGTTGTTGATAAGGTTGTTAGACTAAATTGCATTACTTGAATGATTTATATATATATATATATATATATATATATATATATATATATATATATATATATATATCGTCAACAAGTGTTGAATTTATACTATACAGAACTATATCGAAAATGCCGTCCCCTTTGCGTTATGAAACTTGAGTTTTAAAGAAGATGATTGTATGTACGGGCATTGAAAATTGTTAAGGATTTAGAATACTATAAACAGCGCTGTGAAGAAATGGTTAGGATGTCTGACCGTGAAACGAGCGACACGGGTTCAAATTCTGGTAGGGACACGTTACCTAGCTGAGGTTTTTTCCGGCATTTTCCCTCAACCCATCATGAGCAAATGCTGGGTAACTTTCGGCCCTGGACCCCGGACTCATCTCCCTAGCATTATCATCTTCAACTGACTCAGACGCTAGACAACCATAGCAATTGACAAAGAGTCGTAAAATAACCAACTAATAACCGCTTACTTAAAGAATTAAAGACGCTGCAGCAACTGAAAGCTTTTCTAGCGTCTGTGGAACTGATGATAGCGATACGGTATTTTAGTGAAATGAGAGCGGGGATTCGCACAGATTCAGACATTCGTAGAATTCGAAACCACGACCGAGAGCCTCGGTGCAGCAGAGACCAGCTGCTTACCCATGAGCTATTCTGGTAACCGGAAAACATTCTTAATTATATTAAATACCATAGGTATATACGCACACAGGTCTAAGGCATCCTGCCTAGGAGTCGCGTTACGGAATGCGCGCTGGTTCGAGTCCTCGCGGGGGAAGAAATTTTTTCATGAAATTTCGGCCAGTGTATGGGACCGGTGCCGACCCAGCATCGTGATGCACTTGGGCAGCTACGATAGATAGCGAAATCCGGTTGCGAAAGCCAGCTGTAACGGCTGGGAGGATCATTGTGCTAACCACACGATACCTCCATTCTGGTTGGATGATCGTTCACCTCTGCTTCGGCATGTGGGTGTGAGATCAGCAGCCGGCTGGTCGGTATAGGCCCTTCACGGGCTGTAGCGCCACGGATTATTATTATTATTATTATTATTATTATTATTATTATTATTGTTATTATTATTATTTATTATTATTATATATGTACAGTACACAAATAATATTAAGAAAGGATGTTGGAAAACTAAGCGACAGAAACACCATTGTGAAGCAAATCAAAGTGAAGAGGAGAGAACAAAAATGTAGGACGAAGAGTAATAACAAATAATACGAAAAAGAAAACGACTGCTAACCATACTGCACCAAAGTACACGGAATGACCATGCACAGACCGAACATCTGAACGCGGCCACCGACCAACGAGAATAAACACGAACGTTGCATTAGCCATGGTAGAATGTGAGGCCAGGCTGCCTTTCCTGAACCTCTCACAACAAGCTATTCAGCTAAAAATGTCGCCTACAGGATTCTTCCCATTCAGTACACAGCACAGATGCGTGACAGATGAATGTCAGAGCTGTACTTTTAATAAGGACACTGCAATTTTCACAGAAACAATTTCCCTAAAACCCGTGTTGCGAGACATGCAATCTCTATACTACGAGTACATTACAACAATATCCAGTCCAGGCGACTCACGAATTCTGAATGTTATTCTGTTCCCCCTTCGCAACATGTTTAAATATGGAAGTTTAATGAAATAGCATTAGTGGAACTACCATAATCGTCCTCTGCTGAGAACCGAGCCACGTGTAGAATAATTGTTTCTTTTTATAAATTCATATGGAAACTTTATTGTAGGCCTACAGCTCTCAAAGAGAGAGAGAGAGAGAGAGAGAGAGAGAGAGAGAGAGAGAGAGAGAGAGAGAAGTGGCCGCACTCTTGAACAACGAATATTTTCATTTTCTAAGTCCATTTCGGGTAACGGTGATGTTACACGATGCATGCGCTTGTAGAAGCAGTTTCGGAACTATGGAACATTCGATATCTGCGTCTTGTAGAGCAGCGATAGAGTGTTTTCTTAATGATTCGAAGGTTCTTAGTTCGAGCCTTGTTCAAATTAACATTTTATTTTGTTATCTTTCGTTAGCGATATAAATAATATTCAAGTTATCATTAATTCTGTTATCGTTCTTTACCGACATAAATAATATTCAAGTTATCGTTTGTATTCAGCTATCGTTCTTTAGCGATATAAATAATATTCAAGTTATCATTTATATTCTGTTATCGTTCTTTAGTGATATAAATAATATTCAAGTCATCATTTATATTCTATTATCGTTCTTTAGCGATATAAATAATACAGATTTAATGTTAGATTTGGAACAATACAGTTGCATAATACTATTATTAGTGTTTCTTTTTATAATATTACATTATACTATCCTGAAACACAATAACATGAAAAGGAGTGACGAAACTTTGAATCTGAGACGTTGACTTAACAATTTCGACGTTCTTCCGACTGAGCTACGGGGGCACAAGTAAAGAAGCATATGCGGAAAAATTGGCCGAATCCCCCTCCAAGACGTCCTGATAATTTGTGGAAGCTCGCCCAGAATGCCTGGGATGAGTGGCTGAGAACAGTCGCTATTTGAAAAGACTAGTCGATTCCAAGCCCGCTCAACTGCAAGATGTGATCGAGTTGGAAGATGGACTAAATATTGAATTGTGGCTTTTGTTTAGTTTTTTGAACTTTTAATTGTTTGAATTTTCTAAGGCAGATGCCAGTAAGTTTGTTTTGTTTATGCCACGAAATATACCTATTTTTGTTGCGAATAAAATCTTTCTTTCTTCCATTTGCAGCCATACTGTCATAAGAAATAATTATAAAGTCATGGCATAATACATTCATGAACCTGATGTTAATTACTAAAATAGTCATAAAAGAGACAGGAGCAATTATATTTTTTCTTTCTCTTAAAAACAAAACAACATAAAAAGCACTAGGTTGTGTTCGAACGCACGGCCTCACGAATACCAACCCGGAACGCTACCATTACACTACAACAGTAACACGCAGAACACTTATAATTATAGCTGTAGATATCTGGCAACATGGTCCAACAACATGTAACATCGCCTATCTCCGATTGTCGCGAAGATACCCGAAGGAAACTTTGTTTCTAGAGAGCGGCCACTTTTTCTTTTGACAGCTGTAGGCCTTACATATTATACACTACTACAGTTAAAAAAAAACAACATGACACTTGTCTTGCTTTCGGGATGCTACACAGCGGTACTCCCGATTACATTGTATAAGTTGATAATCTCAGATCAGTGTGCCCTTTCCGTTCAAGTCTTTATGTGGTCAATCTGATGAGGGAACTAAGGAGCTGTAGATAACTCTTGCGGAGATATTTACATCCGGAAACTCGAAGAATAAAGTTTCTTACGTACCATGAAGCGCCAATAATCAGCCGAAGACATCTGTTTTGAATAGTTTGCACTCTTTGCGTTTAGGAAGATGATGTTGATCCTCAAATTGAGTAACTGTAGATACAAATGGATCTAATGAGTAAAGTTGTTGGCGACATGATGTATTTCAGTTGAAGACGGGTGCGTATCTTTTCAATTATGTTCTAGAAATGGTATTTCCAAATTAAACGTTGAACATAGATGAGATGAAGATCTCTCCCTGACAGTGACTCTGATATCGGTACTCCTTTTAATGTAACACGATGAAGAATATTATGTTCGTACGTAAACCTTTATAATGTTTAATTTATTAGAATTCATTATAGTATAACATTTACTTCTTTCTTTTCCTTGCCATTCTCAGATATGTTATTCGCCGTCTATAAACGTTTCTGAAGCCCTTCAAATCTACTATCAGACAGTTTTCACTGAGGTAAATCCGACGCAGCATGCAACTACATAATTTCATGTCAAAAAAGCAGTTTTATACAGACTGTAACACACCGAATGTTACAAGATGGCTAGACTGATGTCTCTACCCAGCTTGAAATATTTCATTAAGAAAGACACGTCCAATTATGTGACGTTTTCACGTTGTGTCCCTGAACTTGTCGGGAGGAGAAGATCGGAACGTCCGGAGGATGTCGCCACAGAACTCTGGTGCCGCTCACTATTGCCGCCGTAATAAAATGTGGAGATACTCTTAGTAAACTACGACAGAAATATTATTCTTAAGGACCAGTAGGAAAATTGTCCGAACTGGTTACTTTCGATTTCAACACACAACATGCAATGTCCCTGAGAATGTTCGCTTTTCCAAAAATTTATTGAATATAGCCTATCTGATGGCTTTCAATACCACAATGATGAGTTTCAGGGGCACCTTTTGCTATTTCGTATATCCAGCTCGTTAAATTACACCAGAGACAGACATCCTTCATTAGAGATAGTCTACTCCAAAAATTTATATATAGCCCGAAAATTTCTGCAGATGTTGAGCATTATGTTCTAACAGAGGGAACACTTGATTTCAGCTTATCTAAGGCAGCATTGGGATAACTCAAATTGGTTACATAACTGTCAGCATGGATTTCGGGGGGGCTATTCATGTGAGAGTCAATTAGTAACTGTATGTCAGGATTTAGAAGACTGAATAGATTCCAGTAGCCAAGTAGATGCAGGATTATTGACTTTTCACGCGCATTCGATGTAGTCCCACACGATATATTGTTGGTTAAACTACAATCAACGGGGATTGACTTCAGAGTACTTCAGTGGATCAAGGAATTTTTAACTTGTCGCACTCAGAGAGTACGGGTAGGGAAGGAATTATCGAACCCAATTTAAATTACTTCCGGAGTCCCACATGGGAGTGTCTTGGGGCCTCTTCTATTCCTGGCTTTTGTAAATGATCTGCCAGTTAATATCTTGTCTAGGGTTCGCTTATTCGCGGATGATTGTATGGTATACAGGGAAATAAAATGTTATGAAGATACTACTCTTCTTCAGACTGACCTAAATAGAATAAACGATTGGGCAATAGCCAACAAAATGAAAATAAATTCTCTAAAGAGCAAAGCCATCAGCTTTACAAGGAAAAGAAATAAAATAGTCGCATCGTATACGTTAGGGGGTGAAACCATTCCGGAAGTTAACAAATGTAAATACCTCGGAATAATATTTAGCAGCGATCTCGGCTGGGGGGAACACGTTACGGACACAGCGGGAAAAGCATGGAGAGCGTTACACTTTGTGATGAGGGTACTAAGAAAAGGCTCTGATAAATCCAAAGAGATTGCATACAAATCACTAGTACGTCCAGTAATGGAATATGGTGCTGCAAGTTGGGATCCTTACAGATGTGATGTTGTGATGTTTATTGACTTTACTGGCTTTGAGCCAGAGGCCGTTTTAGGGTCTTATACGCGCAGGATGCCCTCTCCAGCCATTGTACATAAATAACAATAAATATATATTTACATACTTATACACTATTTCTGGCTTAAGTGCCAGTAGGTGTGTGAGTGCGGTGATTGGCTTTTTATTTATTTTATTTTATTTTATTTTTTACTTTATTTTTTTTTTGTTTTAATTATTTTGGTGTAGGCCTAATTTGTTAATTTGGAACGCTTAAGGAATGGTGAACGGGACAAGAGTTCGGGGTAAAAGATATCAGTTGATAGACAGCATTAAAGTATTATATGGGGAGATTAAGAGGAAAGCAAGAAAGGGAAATGCTGGGTTTGCAGTTAAAGACCTGCTCTTGGGCAGAACACTGTGCATACATACATACATATTTGAGTTTCCCCTTCCGGTGGCAGAAGCGTCTGAATCGTTCTGGAGACTTTCATGGTGTGGTGTTATTTTATTCATCTGCCTCTCTGTTGCTGTCGTGTGTCCTCTCAGACAGTATTCAAATTTCCAACACGTGCTTGTGGTTTTGTTTGTGTGTTTTAGTTTGGTGGTGGGGGCTGGTGGTAGTTGTAGAGGAGTTTCTCCAGTGTTGTTCTGTTGTTTGTGTTCGGGGGATTTGTGAAAATGTGTTGTGTGTATATGCGATTTACTGCCGAATGTGTGTATTTCCTGTTTGTGTTGCTTAGGTGTGTGAAGAGTGGCTTTGTTTTTGTGGTAGTGTAAACTGTGTTATTTCTGGTGCGTCTGTGCAGGTGGAAGATTTGGCGGAGAATTCTTCTTTCGCGTGCTTCAAATTTCAATTGGGTCGTTGGAGGGGCTTGTGCGAGGAAGATGGAGGGATATATGCATAGGGATCTAACCAATGCTTTGTATAGGTGGAGGAGTGTTTCGGTTATACAACCGGGTCGATTGATGCCACTTAGGTAGCTTATTGCTCTGGTGGCTGCATTATATTTCCTCCAGGTTTCTTTAGCTACTTCGGTCCAGGAGAGTTTGGAGGTGAGGGGTATTCCTAGATATGTGAGATTCCGCTGGAGTGGAAGTTGAGTGTTGGCTATTGTGATTGGGTTGTTCTGGAGGACTCGAGTCCGGAGTTTTGGGCGGAAGACGCATATCTGTGTTTTGTCTGTGTTGACTGTGATCCGCCACGTGTTGGTCCAATTTAGATACTGCCTGAGTGTTGCGTTTAGTAACTTCCTAGCGGAGGGGAGTCGGGGGTGTGTTGCCCAATATGCGACGTCGTCTGCATATTGTGCCAGTCCTACTAGCGGGTTATTAGGTAGGGGAATATCTGCCACATAGATGTTATACAGAGTGGGAGATATGACACTGCCTTGGGGGACCCCAGCTTCTATTCGGAAGGTCCGAGAAAGTTCGTTCCTTCCGAGTCTCACCTGTCCTGTTCGGTTCGATATGAAGCTGGAGAGCCAACGTGTGATTTCGTGTGGCAGGTTTAAGGATGTGAGTTTATATTTTAGGGCGTCTATCCAAACTGTGTCAAAGGCTCTCTTGGCGTCTAAGGCAATAAGGATGCTGTAGTGTCTGCGTGTATAAGCCTCTTCAATGGGAGTGAGCACTCGTATCAGCTGGTCGTGTAGCTGCGCTCCCGGTCGGAATCCGGCTTGAGTGGTCGGGAGTAGATTGCGGTTGCGCATATAGACGTGTAGTCGTGACACGAGAACTTTCTCCATTAATTTGGCTAATGTTGATGTCAAACTGATCGGTCGGTAGTTTTGTGGGTCAGATGCGTCTTTGCCTGGTTTAGGAAAGAGAAGAATGTGAGAGTGTTTCCAGCGCTTTGGTGTGTGTCCTAGTCTGAGTGATCCTGTGTAAAGTTCTGCAAGATAATTTAGTGCTTTGGGAGGCAGTTGGCGTAGTATGTTGTAAGTGATTTGGTCTGGTCCGGGGGAAGAGTTTTTTATGTATCTTAGTTCCAATGATATGTCTAGCGGAGTGATGTTGTCAATGAGTGGATCGTCGGTCGATCGAGGAAGTGGCGCTGGAAGCGGCTCGTAGAGATCAGGATTTTGTGTGATGTGATGTGTAATGTATGCTAGATGTTGGGGGTCGAAAGATGGGTGATTTGGTGTGGTGTGTATATTTTCTAGTGTGCGGCTGAGAAGATCTAGTTTACCAGGCGTGTCGTATACTATGTGTTGTCCGTCGCGTAGTGGGTGGTTTGAGTTTGCGTGCTTTCCTCGTATCCGTTTGATCACGTCCCAGAAAAGTTTGGGATTGTGAGTTCTATTGTGGTCAAGTTTGTCTATAAATCTTTTCCATCTGTGCGCCTCAAAACGTTGTATGGTTTCTCGTACATCCTGTTGAAGGGAACGGTACAGTCGTCTGTCTTCGTCTGCGTGTGTCCGTGTGAATAGTCTGTGCGCTGCTCTCTTTGTCTTTATTAGTTTTATTATGTTTGGTGGTAGTCGCCTGCGTGTATCCGTGGTGCGTTTTCTTGTCGGTATGGATATATTCATTGCAGCTTCAAGCACCTGTACGAACGTTTCGTCGGCGTGGTCTATGTCTTCTGGTTTTGATATGTCGATGTCGGGTAGTGTCAGTGTAATGTGCGTCTTGAATTGGATCCAGTCTGCGTTGCGAAAATCTCTCGTAAGTATGGTCTCCTTGTCAGGAGTTGGGCGGTAGGTGGTGGCGGCCAGTTTGAAGATGATTGGTGAATGGTCTGTATTGAGTGGGGCAAGAACTTTGATGTCAGTTATACGGTGTTGTAGGCGGTGGGAAGTGAATATTATATCAGGTGTGGTGAAGTTTTGATTGAGGTAGGGTGTTCTTGTGGGGGCTGGTAGTGGTATTTGGATGTAGGATAGGTTTGGAAGTAGGGTGGCTAATTGTGTGCCCTTGGGGTTTCTGCGGTTGTCATGGAATTAGAACATATTAAGACACTGGAAAAGATTAAAAAACGGGCTCTCAAGTGTTGTCGGAAAAATTCACCATTAAAATGGGACACATTCAAGGACAGGAGAACGCGAATTTGATTATGCGCACTGTTCAAAACATACAGAGGTGAACCTGCCTGGAGAGTAATAAAAAATAGGTTGCAACCGCCAAATTACTCTTCAAGGAACGACCACTCATATAAATTGAGAGAAAGAAGACAGAGGACGGGCACTGGAAAGTTTTCTTTTCTCAATCGTACTATCAGGGACTGGAATGCTTTACCTGCAGACTTACTAAAGGCTTTACCAACAACCAAAAACGTATTTAAAAATAGGCTTAAGGACTTTACTAATAGACGGTAATTATACACAGTATGTAAAGAATGTAAATGATATTTTGTTATTGAAGTGTTGTATCAGTGAAGAATTATGTTGTGTCAGTGAAGTGTGTTGTGTCAGTGAAACGTGTTCCTGTCAGGGAAGCTTTATAGTTTATAGTGGCAGTGTAAAGTATTTGAACAGTGAAATGTTTCTGAAGTGTTAGTGAAATCAGGATAGAATCAGTGAAATGTGTCGTAGTTCCAGTGCAGTGAGTGAGTTGACAACGAAATGAGTGTAAGGTGGAAAGGTACTTGTGCAGATATGAACATATCATACTCGTGGGTTTTAGTTCGAACTTAGATTTAAGATACAAATTAATTTATTTTAAATGTTATTTTAAGTGATCGTGCTTCATTTAACTTAGGATATTCCCTATAATAATAATAATAATAATAATAATAATAATAATAATAATAATAATAATAATAATAATAATAATAATAATAATTATTATTATTATTATTATTATAAATTATTGTTAGTATTAATTATTTGTATTAATTATTGGTATTATTATTAACTGTATTTTTAATTAATAAGTTTATTATTGTCATTATTGAGTGTAATTAGTTACCACTGCCACCGGGCATATACCCATTGCAGTGTGAATAAATACATACATACAACAATGGACACTGCACACGACACATTCTGTTGAGACATCCTTCACGAGTTCTGTCGATCTTACAGCGTCTCAAGTTTAAGGGGTGTTATGCCGTAATGATATAATCTTGGCATACGTTGCTGAATAGAAAATGATGTCATACACCCATTCTATCATTTTGTAAAATATAATATATTGTTAACTTAAGCCCCATTCACAATGAAAATTAAACATAACTCTAACATAAACACAGAAGTTTGCGCCCAGGCTACCAAATGGGATCATTCACAATGATTCACATAAGCACTAACATAAACATTACCGTAAGACGTTCACATGAAAGTTTGTAAACTCCAAACTTTCATGCTTATGCTTACGTGATTTGCAAACAGAACACAATCATGGAGCGCTGAAGTAGGTATACGACAGAATATGAGGAAATGGCGTCGTTTTATGTTTCCATGGTTACCAAGTTATGTTTGCTGTTATGTTTATGTTCCCACCGTGAATGATCTTGATTTTACCGTAACGTTTATATTCTTAAGCTAACGTTTACGTTATGTTTAATTTTCATTGTGAATGAAACTTTACGGTTATATAAAATTAAAGATGAAAATCTGAACTTACAAAAGGTTGCGCATTTTAATAATACTTTATCGTAACTTCTGTGAACTACAGGCACGTCTAGTGCGGTTGGATCTACCCAGGCGCGCTAAAATTACGGACGTTGTATTGCACTGTGTTTAGAAAGAGCTCGAGGTCTTATACAAACTGCACAACTCCATCACATTTAACGGGACTTCCACAACGGAACAGATCAGATCTACTAATTGTTACGGTTGACAAAGCCCAGAGGTAAGAAAGTAAAAACAGAACATGTAAAGCGATGGAAAACATATAATATAAACACTATAAATTACAGGAGATGGAGATAGAATTCTGAACTGCACGTTTGGCTATCCGTGATTAAATAACACGTAATAATTTTGTATGCGTCTAACGTTTAAAGAAGAAGTGAAGGACTAATACAGTACCAAAATTGTTGCCTATACTTGCATTACAAAGGCAAACATAAAACGCATAACATGTTATTTAAGATGTGAACGTATTTTGCGCCTCTTATCGGGGAAAGAGAAAGAATTGTTTTGAAATACGGTCAATACATAAATAGGTTGTGTAAAATATAGTGCCGACGTCACCATTTTTATTATGGGGGCATTCGAGTGAGCGGAACTTAATCAAGGTGTGCACTTCGATATCCCTAGCGGCCTATATAAGGAGCATGAGATTATTAGAATACTGTCAAAATTCCAACACTTCTTGATGTAATTATTTTAACTTTCTCATTGGAGAAAGTATTATGGCATCGCGAAAAAATATATTTACCGTTTATCACAGAAATACCAGATTTCAGTATCACTGACACAGAAAAAAAAATTATTATGCGCATTTTGTCTGTATGTCCGTCTATATGCATGTACAGTACAACGATTTTTTCATAAATTGCTGGACAGATTTCGTTCATATTCAGTGTGTCAATTCATCCGACAATGATGCATACCACATATTTCTTTTTTCTTTCTTTTTTTTTTTTTTTTTTTAGTAAAAATATAATACGTCTTGCTTTCTTGCTTAGAAGTCAAAAATACAAGACAGCCATGAATTCGACATCGCCTGGAAAAAAATATTTTGTTTCCTGCATAAAATGAAATAAATTATATGTGAAATCCAGTAGGCCTATGTCCCCAGACCTTATGTTCTGCAGAAATTAATTATTATATTCAGCATTATCGTTGCAAATATTTTTAGTCCAAACAACTTCAAGGTCCAGGTAGGTTTTATCACTATTCTAAATAAAAATCGCCTCTCTGTTAGAATTAATATCCTTTGTCATAACCCCATTTATTATGTGTGAGTTAACCAAAGTAAAATGTAATATATTACAATAAAAGTAAAAAAAAATGGTTGAAATATACATGTAGCTAAAATATAACTAACATGTAAATCTTACATAATTTGAGAAAATTAATTATAAATATATGTATTGTTGTTGCTTAGTCAACTGTCTGAAGACAAGTCTGAATCTCACAAGTGATATCAACAAGGCACCACTCATGAGGCAACTAGGACGGAAGTAATAGGGTAGAGTGGCCAGTTCTTTTTCCCACATTGCATACATTACCGATTAGCTACATATTACACTAATCAGACTTCAGATGCATACAAACAATATTGTTGTTCCTCTGATACATATCGTCAAGTGAGATGTACTGCCTGATAACAGATGTAAGCCTACATATCAGTCAGAACCTCAAAAGGAGACAAATATGTATAATAGTGATGAAAGAAAAAAAATAGAACAAGTATTGATCTCAAATATTTTATTTCTGCTTACTGTATTATTTGTTTTAGCTGTATACACAGTTACTGTCCAGCACTTCATCCCAAACAATAGAGTAAGTACTGCCACTACCTTATAAAACTTTAAAATAGCTTTAATACTGACGATACTTTGTAAGGAAGACTTCCACAGTCCTTAAAAATTCATCGCAATCTGTACAGTTCTGAAAGCGCAAATCTCGCATTACCGCAAGTGGTTCTATCAATGCTTCCCGCCAACGGCTGATCTATCGATAGTCTATTATCCAGAAGAGAGTACTCGCTAGAAAGGTGGGCACTAGAATGGTCGGTGGAAATTATTTACCTTTTTGTTTATTTCTGCTTACTGTATTCTTTGTTTTAGCTACACAATCACTACTGTCCAGCACTTCAGTACATATAACAGACCAAGAAGACTATTGTCATTGCCTTTTAAAATTTTAAAGTAGGTCTACTAGCGATGCTATGTAAGGGAAGAAATTCACAGCAATCTGTTGAGTTTGAAGGCGCGAGCCCCGCATAAAGTGATTATATCGATGTTTTTAGCCAATGCTGGCCATTCCTATTATGTATCAGAAGACAAGTTGAGTAATGGCTGGCAACCCAAGCATTTACTCGTTGAATGGATACACTAAATCAATATACAAATAAAAGAAAGATTTAATTCTTCCCAACGTGATGATTTTAATGAAATTATATGAAAGCAAACATTAGTATCGCGACAGAAACTGCTTTATCAATTGTATTATTATTTTTTTGTCTATAGATAATTTAGTTTAAGGGATTAGATACAGCTTACAGCAGTAAAATTTTGCAAATATTAAACTTTTTTTTCTTCATTACTGTGCCTTGTACAATAATGAAAATTAGTATGTGTAAAACACCGTCCTTCTGCTATATCAAAAAATAAATATATTTTTTTACGATTTAAAAAAAACACATTTTTTTTTTTTTTTTCAAAATTCAGTTCACTGTGCAGTGATGAAGCATTTCCAACATAACTAAAAAACTATCCAACATTTCGTCATACAATTTTTTGTGTGTATTTATGCTTGTTATATTTATATTATATGATGCAAGCTTACTTCTCTACCTTTGATAGATCGTCCGATAAAAAAGAAATTCATTTAAAAATGGTTAAATATCAGTATTTTCTTCTAACACAAAATAAAAAAAAATATTTATTAAGGAATGTTGTTCCAGGAGCATGATATTGTAAACATTAGTTTCAGCAATAAAATAAAAGAGAGAGAACATGAAAAAGTTAACAAGTTTATGAGTTATGAGGGAAACGCTTCATCACTGCACAGTAAACTGCCACCATTTTTAATTTTGAAAAAAAAAATATATATATATATATAATTTTTTTAAATCGTAAAAGTATTTTTATGCTTGACCATGCCGAAATGTAGTAAATATACACCTGGTAGCAGTCCTTTAATGCATTTCATTAAAGTACACCTATTCATTAAAGTTCAGGTTTTCGATTATTCTCGGATATGCAATCGAAAGACAACTAGGGAAATGTCACAGAGGCTGGAAATCCAATACTGTCGCAGAAGGTCATGTTATGTTATTATAATAATTAGCGTTAATTGTAAATAATATTCAAATAAATTCAATTTGTCATCTCGTTCTTCAATTCTAAATCAATTTCCAGGTTATATCAAGACTAATGTTCCTTAGGTTATATCAAGGTCAATGATATTCGTGCCTCGGAAAAAATCAATACTTTCGCGTCTGCGCACATCTCACAATTCAGGTCAGTTCCGTTCGTCATTTAACATAACCATAAGATGAAACTTATGAATAATTTCAAGTTAGAAATATGGTCGAGCATAAAAAATCGTATAAAACTTGCCTATAATGGTAATTAAGACGCTCGTATGAAAATTATGAAACTCGCATAAACTCGCTTGCGCTCGTTTCATAAACAAACATACTTGCGTCTTAATTACTACCATTATAGGCTCCTTGCATAATGTACTATTTTCATATAGCAGGAGGACAGTGTTTTGCACTTACCAATTCCCATTATTGTACAAGAAAGATACAGCAATGGAGGGAAAAAATGTTGAATATTTCCAAAAATTTTACTGCTGTAAGCTGTACTTAACCCCTTAAACTCGTCCATATCTGAATCACGTCTCCGGCGAGGATAGTAAAGTGTCTAGCCTATAAACATGGCAACAGTGCATACAATATCTAACACTGTTGCAATATGATGTTAATTAAATTGTAGGTTAATTGAATTCCAGAAGAACGGTAAGAAGAATAAGAAATTGTGATCTGATAAGACTCAAGACTATGAGATGTGGAACGTTTCGGAATGTGCTGCAACGTACCGCTCAATATAAACAAGGGATAATGCCACGTGACCGCGCCATGTGCTGAGAAATTAAAAGACTCGGTTCTCAAGGATAGAAAGAGCTGCGCTGTGCGGTCTACCAACTGGTGTCCTGCCGTAATAATGTAAATGAGTGACAAGCACTCGCCACCTGCCGGGAGAGACGACACGTGGTCATCATGCACAAGGGGCCCATGAGCTTCAACATCCATTTAGTGACCCTTTTCATTCATGATCTAATCACAATAAACTGCATCCCAACAGTCTGATAAATTAGATCCATTAAGGAGTCTGTTTCCCCACATTAGTGTGCAATGCAATACCGAGACCTACCACAGGCTTCCCGCAAGGATACGGTTTCACTTATATTTTTATTTTGCAGACACATGAGCACATGACCTAGCGGCTTCTGCAGAGTTAAGCAGGCGTATTATAAAGGCTGTATAAAACTGTGCGACCAGAAAAGTGTATGTCTATGTAGATGTACTGTACTCCAACCACGAGAAAGTCTTTGGGGAATGAGACGAAGCGGGGTAATGCTGTGAATGAATGTTGATGTCATAAGATGTCATAAGGTAACATACGTGGGTACTCGTATCTGTATTGGCTAGCTCTTACAGCACAAACAATAACATTGATACACACATATTGATACTACCCTAGATACATAATTAGATCACTGTTAATCTCCTGGTCTTTTAATCTCTCCATACAGGAAATAACATATGCAGGAGAGCGCATGGTTTTTAAACTGACTTTATAACGGTAATATTATCTATCTACTTCGTTCCAATAGATGACGGAATAGTAAGCACATTCCTTTCACGGTTGATCTCCTGGTTGGAGAACAGTATAGGTTACATACTCAGTGGCGTACGCAGAATTTTGTCATTATTAAAATGGTTTATAATTTATCTTACCGGTATTTTAAATTTCGTTAGTTTTTATTATTAAAAGGAAATAAATAGACTCAACTCATCACAAATGAGATTCCTACGGTCACTGACAGGTATTACCTTGCGGGACCGCATTAGGAGCGAACACATAACAAATCAGTGGGAAGTTGAGGAGATGACCGCAGACATCCAACATTATCAACGTAAATGGAGAAACCATCTTCTTAGGATGCCTGAACATAGTTTACCAAAGAGACTATTGTATTACCATCCACGAGGACGAAGAGATTTAGGCAGACCTCACCGACGTTGGACGGACCAATTCCATTTGTAGTTCACAGACGGGATATAACCCAAAACTGTGTACTGGCAGAAGAAGATTATTATTATTATTATTATTATTATTATTATTATTATTATAATTTATTCACAATTTACATTTGAAAATGGTATATATGAATAGATGCCCGAAATGAGCATATGCTCGTGCTCGGATACAATCCACTAGAGTCTACATAAATTTTACAGACATCAATAATAATGCTGATGATAGAAATAATAGCAATAATAATAATAATAATAATAATAATAATAATAATAATAATAATAGAATAACCGTGACGGAGATAATACAAAGATAGTAATACTAATTAATTAATTAATAATAATAAAACAAAAATATTAACAATAATAAAATAAATACCAAGACTGATAAAATAAAATATAAAACCGCTTAGCGAAAGTTAACACAACTTATATAAGCATATAATAACCAGAAAAAAAATAAATAACGAACTCGAAAATCAACAAAAAAGTTCGTTGTATCGCAGACGACAGCAACCGCCGTATTGACATTGTGTTATACATTATTGGTAGGAGGGGGGAGCCGAAGGTCTACATCCTGACGTTCTCTTCGAATCTTCTCATACAATCATGGGAAGTTAATGCTGAAAAACAAAGTGTCTACGAGTCAAATTGTTCACTATTACCAGGATAAATATAAATGATAATGAAATATATTAAAAGAAATAAATTAAAATTATTATTATGTTACAGTATATTTATTTATATTACACTATGTTCTAATATAACATATTCATGAATATCCTTATAAAATCCTTGAAACAATTTTTTCACAGCCATCCAATTTGTAACGAACAAGTTAAATTTCATATTACAGTATGTCGGCTTCATTCTATTACAAGGTCGGTATTAGGCTGTAGGTCTCTCTATATTAAAGATAGCATTATTATAATTCGAATGTGCCGCAGCACCAATCAAAGGGATTATACTGAAAGAGGGGTAGGAGGACCATGCAGTATGTCGGTGTAGATTTTGTTACTCTAACAGTGAAAAAATTAGAGAAGGGAAAACGATTATGGATTTAAAAAATACTCAAATCTAAATATTTCCTTTAAGTTCAATGGGGGGGGGGAGGGTCCAAACCCGGTAACCCACCCCCTTGCATACACTCCTGTACATATTTATCACTCAAGTCTGATGAATATACTCGTACATGTGAGAGAAAATGGTTTTAGATCAAAATTTGGAACTGGAAATGTACTGTAAATCAAATTAATATTATTTATTTTCACACTATTTTATGTCCACAACGCTGTCATTATTACGTAAACTAATGGGCGTTGAATAATTGAAAGACAAAAGAAATTAAATTTAACGTTACAAGGTAAACAAGAAAGAACGCATGAAACGCGAAATGAAGGGAATTAAAAAAATCGGAAATAAAAAGGAAAGAATGTATTACAGTGCAAGACGGGAAAAATAAAAGGGAGAAGAGAAGACGGATGGACGGACAGGTAGATAAACAGACAAAAAAGGACACAAATCGCAGTTCGAACACAGACAACCTATTTCATTTGTATGTTTAACGGCGTTTATAAGTTCATAATCATTCAACACAGATTAGATTATGCATTTTAAGTATATCTTTCAAAAGAAATTTTAAAGTAATTAGGCTACTGTTCTGACATTTCTCTGCCGTCACAGAAGTACCACCTGTCAGCACATCCAGTACTGGGAATCAAACCCAGTACCTTCAAAATATTACGCCGAAACGTTAGAACACGACAAGACCATTCATTAGTCAAGGAACATATAATAAATTTGGTAAGGATTGCGGAAGACAGGCTTCGTTCACGTTACGTAAAATACGCCATTTGCTAAGGTCATCCGGGAGGGGATGTCCGTCATTAACCTTTCAAGAACCATCACATTTTGTATAACCCGAGGGTTTATCATCTCAATTATCCTACAATGGGTTTTGTTTCGAGGCAAAATAAGCTCCTCATAAGAAGCGCTTCAACATCTCTCTACGTAATTTCTAAGACCAAACTCGAAAGGGGTGAAGGTACCGAATTCCAACACAAAGCTAATGATACGCCTATCATTAAATCATAATCGAAATGCAGATAAGATAGCCAAACAATGGCCAGGAGAATGATTAAGAAGATGAATTACTAAGAGAATTTGAGAAAAGGCATCTTATACCAGTAGAATGATTAATTTGAGAAAAGGCATCTGATACCAGTAGAATGATTTAAGAAAATTTGAGAAAAAGCGTTTGATACCAGTAAAATGATTAAGAAAATTTGAGAAAATGCATCTGATACCAGTAGAGTGATTAAGGAAATTTGAGAAAAAGCACCTGATAGCAATAGAATGATTAAGAAAATTTGAGAAAAAAGCATCTGATACGAGTAGGATTAAGAAAATTTGAGAAAAGGCATCTGATACCAGTAGAATAAGACCAATGCATCGACGGGGCCAATACTGAATCTATTGAAAGATTTAAACTTGGAATTGGGGGCCGATTTTATCTTTTTCATCGTTTCAAGTGCACTTCCTTGAAGAATCTGACTACTAAAGTGAGGACATCAACTTGTGTTACCGGGATCCAATGGACATGGGAACTTATAAAGCTATTCCAAAAACGTTGGGCGAGAAGTGTAAATAGTGATCCTAGGAAAAATGCGGCTGGAAAAACAAACAAACAAACAAAAGACGTGGTCTCTTAACTCATGGTGTCATTCTCTTTTACGATAAAACACAGTATCATCACGATAAAACACAGTATCATCACGAACAACGCACTCCTGAACTGCTTTCATGTTTCAAGTGGGACTTGTTTAACCACTCCACCGTACAGCCTCGACCTGGCTCCCAGTAATTATTTTCGCTTTTTGTATCTCAAAACAGTTCCTACAAGCAAGCTTATTTCGTTTCGTCAACAAGAACACCTGAAAGCAGCGGCGAAGAATTGGCTGTCTTCACTGGCGGCAAGTCTCTTTGACGAAGGCATTCAAATACTACAGATTTCTCAATTGTCACGGCGATTCATTACAAAGAGAAATAAATAACAATAAATAAGACTTAGATATAATAAACTATCAGTTTTACAAGTTTCCCTCTAATAGTCGACCAATCCCTATCAGTTAGCGAGAGATTTTAAAGATTATTTGAGTCCTATCTTAATGCCAAGCTGAAGGAGCTTTTCTATTATGACTATGAGTCATGACTATAGTCTTCCGTTTGGTTACTTTGAGTACAAGTTAGATGCACATGGATCATAATAGAGTCGCTTGGAACGGAAAGCTCTGACTCGTCTTCACATCCGCTTCGTGTGTTATTCTTGTGCCTATCTGCACAGGCATTGAACAATAAGAAAGGCCTACTCATATACAAAAGAGAGACACTGTCACGTGAATTTAATAATAAACTAAATATTTATTTAAAGCCATCTTATGGACAACTGAAGATTATTCTCACAAGAAGTAAAACGTATCTAGATTCTAGATAGGCTTACTTTTTTGTTTCACAATATATTTTTCACCCAAAAAGTAAAAACAAATGCTCATTATTTTTCTCCTATTTACAGAGTTTTGATATTTAAATTGCATTTTTTTAAATAAATAGATATATTTTATCAATTTATTGAAAGGACTGAAATTTAAATATTCGCAATTAAAAATGAGTTAATATTGAAATATATAAAATATAATATTTCGGCCCTGATGTTTCAACTTTTGCTCATTTAGACATGTTTGTAGGTTGCTTTGTCTCCATGTATTACCTACCGTCTCTAATGCCAGATTACAGAACTTAATTATGAATAGGCCTACTTGTTTTACACGAGAACGTTGTAACTGGACACAGCTTATGTACGTAGGCCTACTCATCTATAAATAAATAAATGCGTAATAAATGAATAATACTCGTACAATAAATCACAGTAAAAACAAAATTATTTACACCGACTATTTGCTTTACAGCCCCGATCCGTTGCGTCGCGGTCTAAGGCATCTTGCCTAGAACTCGCGTTACGGTTCGCGCTGGTTCGAGTCCTCATGGGGGAAGAAATTTGCTCATGAAATTTCGGCCAGTGACTGGTGCCCACCCAGCAGCACTTGGAGAGCTACGATAGGTAGCGAAAATCCGATGTAGCAAACCAGCTATAACGGCTGGGGGGGATCATCGTGCTAACCACACGATACCTCCGTTCTGGTTGGATGATCGTCCACCTCTGCTTCGGCATGTGGGCGTGAGGCCAGCAGCCGGCTGGTCGGACTGGGCCCTTAAGGGCTGTAGTGCCATGGATTTACTTATTTGCTTTACAAGTCTCCTCACAGTCTACAAATTACTAGTGACTGTAAACAGTTTAAGTGTTTCAAAATAAAAAAATTATCCGCGGCATCGTCACGGTTAAGCGTAACGCTGGAAGTTGGAAGGTCCCGGATTCGATTCCCGATGGGGTCATTAATTTTTCCAGCCGCACCATGGCCCTGGGGTCTACTCAATCTCTAACAGATATACGTTTTCTTCTTTCCTAATGAAGTGTTCGCTATACCAAATTCTTCTATTGGAGCACTCATTTCCAAACGTCTATCTTTGTTTTGTTTTGACATGTTCACTGAACAGCAGACCTGAAATGTGTATGCCGCGCTTTACTCCGTACATACCTACACTGTTGCGAATTGGTTGGAGGCTTTAAGTAACCAAACGCAGGACTCTAGTTTTGGCATATAAACGCCTGTGTAACAATAGTACGAGTATAGTTAACATGATCATATGTATCAATTGGATTAATTCCGCGGAGTATGAACTAGTCATCAAGAATTTCTGAACATAAGATATTAATTACTATTAAAACCATTTACCAATGTTACTTATGATCATTAAAGTTCAAACCCATCAAATGACAAAAAAGTGAATATCATACCATTCTCGTGTGACGCTGTATGGACAACTCTGTTTATCTACTTGACTCATGAAGTGTACTCACTAGTAGGTCAAGTAATGGAAGACATGGCATCTCTCACCTGAAACAAAAAGAGGAAGCAAATTAAAACAGCCACTTTAGAATTCAGGTTTACTGTACAGTCATGTATCATCTATTAAGAAACACGAAGATACAAATAAAGGTTTTCTTCCCAGGTGCTACAACACTCCTTTTCTAGGTATTTACATGACAAAAATCTATTTGAATTTTTTGTTGCATAATTGAAGTTGGAGATAAATTATCTTTCGATAGCAGGTCTGTGTTTCCAGGAGCAGATGGAGCTGCAATTGAATTACCTTTGAGCAGCACCTGGGCTCAAGAAATGGTTTGCTGTGTCGGCATGTCTGGAATATTTTTACAAATCATCGTATTACAATCCACTGGAAAGGAGATACATTATGTTGTATTAGTTTTAAATGGGTTTGAAAATATAATTACGACATTAAGCATGCCTCACAACAGCCATAAACGACGTTCTTTCAAATGTTTTAGCTTCAATTCTACCTACTAACTACGACAAGCACTGACAATTCTTACGTTCTTACTGAAATCTATTACGAAATATTCATTTACATGCTAAGTAACAGCGTAAATTGAAGATATTCACGCACAGTATATTTGATCGAAACCACATTCAAATAATAATCCCTATCCTTAGTCTTTCTTAAATTGATTTTCGAATCCTCACTTTCTCCTTTCGTCCTTTTTTCCATGATTCTTAGAGCTCGTGAACAGCCTTCACTTCAATCCAAACCTGCCCTTTTTCGCAATACAGGGTTGTTCCTGATCTCTGATAACGAATTTGAATGACGTCATGTGGGTCAGGAATCGCACGACAGCTGAACTGTGGCGCGAGGTAACAGACCAGTGATGAGTGATCTCATAGAGTACACGGCGATTCACAGCAGACATTTCCAAGAAAATCGAGCCTTTTTGGGATGGGTACATAACAACCCTTTCCGATGGCAAGTACAGTTATGTGAAAATAAAAGAAGCCTGCAATAAACGAGATTTCGTTATTTCCAACTTAATAAGATTGGTAAAGCTAGAATGGAATTAATTTGTGTCATCTCGTGGGGTGAGGCGACTTGTGACAGGGGGTGGATTTGCTTGCTTTTTCCACTCTGAAATTAATCCCATCCGAGCCTTGCCAGTCTTATTAGGTACACCCTGTAGAGTAGAACGAGCTAGATGCGATGTAGAAAGACGGAAATATATATAAATTTATGTTAGCAATATTAGAATGCTTGAAGGAACGTAAGTGAGGAACGAACAGATGGTGAATGTTTAAGATCAATAAGGAGAAATTGACTGTGTGGAGTTAAGATAATAAAGATAATAGAAGAGGTATTAATTTAACAGGCTGTCGGGATTTCATAATAATTATAAGTAAAGGTAAGAGAGAGTTATGGTGAAATCCGCATACATAAGTTGAGGTACATCATAACTAATGTATAAATGTTGATGACAATAAATTTATCTATCTATCTATTAGGAACACACAAGATGCCTTTCTTGGAAATAACGAAACCACGTTTTTTGCAGGCTCCTATGATTTTCACGTAACTCTACTTGGCATCAGAAAGGGTTGTTATGTACCTCTCCCAAAAAGCTCGATTTTCTTGGGCATTGCTACTGTGATACACCGTGCACTCTGATTATGAAATCACTCACTACTGGTCTGTCACCTCTCGCCGCAATTCAGCTGTCGGTGTGATTCCTGATGCACATGACGTCATTCAAATTCGTTATCAGAGATCGGAAACAACCCTGTATACCACTTTTAAGACACATTGTGGGACTTAGAAGTATAGCGTCAATGTGACACTAGACTTCTACCTAACACAAGAGACAAAGTTCCATGCTCTGGGTTCTAGGAAGATAAATTGCAACACACGACTATGTCACGCAGTACTCTGTTGCGTTCGCCGGAGCTGGGGGAATGCAGAGGAAAAACCCCAGGAGTATCAGTATTTATTACAAAGTGGTAGAAACGACGACGTGTAACATTAATACAAAGTACAGTAATTCCGGTCAACCTAACATCTCGACTGATGAATAATCCGCAACGGGATATCTCAGGTAGTCTGTTTCACGCACGAGACAGGAACAGCTAATCCAACAGATCGGGAATCTGTACAAACGTGCATCTCGGCGTGAAACTCAGATTAATAATGTGTACTTTTAAGTGAAGGAGAGACATTAAGAGACGGAAACATGAAAGGGGACGACGACGTGGAAATTAACTCAGCCAAGTTACACGGACGACTGCCACTAAAAGCAGACTGCTATAATATTTCACAGTAGTCTCACTGTATATTAAAATATACATACATACCATTAGGAACGGATCAGCGCACGCTTATTTGGAATAGTGCGCCATCACGCAATGCGACTAAAACCTGCTTCATATCAGTTGACAAAATCCAATATTTCGTTTAATTTATTTTAATAATAGTTCACAAAGTCAATACATACACTAAACAATTATGTCCGAGTTATACACAACTACCAATTTCATAAATACAATTCTAATAACAAATTTTCTATCAATGCTAATATTATTTGGTGTAGCTACTTACTATTTTATTTGGTCTATCTTACACTTACGTATTATTTTAGTGGAAGTTTCGACCAATACATCTTGTATATTCTTATGATAATCAATCTCACACTTACGTATTATTTTAGTGGAAGTTTCGACCAATACATCTTGTATATTCTTATGATAATCAATCTATCTTATCTAAATTTACCCATTCATTTCCAGTTTCTCATTAATTATTTCACTTCTTTTATTTTTAACTAAAACGGAAAGAAATCTACTTGTTTTTGTAAATTCAGATTCTTATTATTCATTAGTTTTTTTAATTGCAATATCTTTGTTCATTAATAAGAATTTTTCCTTCATGAATTTTTCACGAATTTCTTTAGTAAAATGACACTCAAGGAGTATATCGTCGTTGTTCCTGCAATAACTCCTATGTGCAAAATATAAAATTTTTCAGTACGAAGAAAAAACACATTTATTCATCCTATGGCAGCCATACATAGGAGATTGTGAATTCTTACATTTTCGAAAGAAAGAAAAATAATTGCATGTAGGAGATTTTATTATTTGCTGTATCACTATTTAAAGTTATTTAATAGAGCAAAAATATAAAAATCGATAAATATATCACATAGGAGTTATTGCAGGAACAACGATATGAATATCATCTTCCCTATTTTCGCATAAAGGGCATATTCCTTGAGGAAAATTACCTCTTTTATTTCTTAACCTCCAAATCTCTAGTCTGAACCAAGCTAATCCAAATAATTCTTTCATTTTCATGTTATTTATATATTCACTCCGTCCCCATACTTTTTATAATAACTGAAAATATTAGAGATCGCATTTCATTATTACTACTAAAGTCATTTTCTCTTTATATTGTTACATATTGATTTAATTAAATTCAAAGTAGCAGTGCTATTTCTAGCTGCCAAATTATCCCATAACAAAACTTAATCCAATATTATTAATGTTATTTTTTATTTTTAAGATGGCTTTATTTGTATTGATTAATTAAATATGTTTTTATGGAACTCTCTGCATCATAATCTACAGTTAATTCCCGATTTACCACGAAAATCGTCTGTAGCTGCATTTGGATTGGCAACAGGCCATGACTGTTTGGCCAAACACCTGCATAGAATTGGGATATATTAGTCCCCTAACTGCCCATTGTGCAACTCAAACCAAGAAATGGATTCGGAACACCTCAAAATCTGTGCTTCAGTGGCTGACCACGATAATATCTTTGAAAAATATTGGAGTACAAGAGGTCAAATGACTTTATTGTCAGCCGCCTGGCATTAGAAAACAACAACAACATAAACGCATTTTGATTATCTTGAACTCTTTTAACTAAATATTTAATGTTTTTAACTAGAATCCTGCTCGTGAAATTATCCATTCACATTTCCAATCTTGCAGCACTACTTGATGAATTTAAACTTATATTTAGTACTTTCTTGCAGTATGTTGCTCTTATTCTATTTAAATTTATCAATGCTTTATCTTCTAGTCCCCACAATTTACATCCGTATAATAATCTTGATTCAACCACCATAAAATAAATTTTATTCAACATTTTAATATTAATGTTTGGTAATTTGTACATAACAAAATCCAATAGTTTCCAAAGATGGTATGAATTTAAGTGTGCGCGCTATGCACAAAGAGAAGCAATATGGCTCATACAATTTAAGCTGATTACCTGGTTGGGTTTTTCCTGGCATATCTTTGTACATTGCAGAATAAAATTGATAAAATAGCTTACAATCATGAATGGTGACTTTTTCGAGTGTAAGAATTTAATGCATGTTAATAGATAATTAATTATATGTTATGTTTTTTATGTGCTCCAGCTTCAACCATTCATTCATTCATTCATTCATTCATTTATTTTATTCCATAGATCTTACATGAGCAATGAAGCTTTAAGATGTGGAACATGTCAACATTTTACAATATTACAATTACAATTTTTACAAATTTTTATAGTTTTACAATTTAGTAATTTTCTACAATTTTTACAATGTTGTACAATTTTTTTACATTTTGGCGAGATGTAGTGAGATGAAATGAGGTCCGAGGATTCGCCAAAATATTACCCGGCATTTGCCTTTTCGGTGGGGGAAACCTCGGAAAAACCCAACCAGGTAATCAAATCAAAGGGGGTAATCAAATCAAAGGTGTTGATGCCAAGGACTCGCCATAGACCATCCGGCTTCAGTCCCACGGCTGTGGAAAACCTCGGAAGAAACCAAAGTCCAAAGGGGGATCCAACCCAAGCCCGAACGCAGCTCCGGAACAGCAGCAGTTAAATTCTTTCATAGGTTTCCACCATTTGTTGAGATATCTATGCATAATATCGCACATTATTCAATATTAATAATAATTCTAGTTGAAATGCGAAATGCCGGACATTTCATTTTTTTTAAATGCCTACCGGACAGGATAAAATGATTAAAAAAGAGGACATGTGTCCTCCTTTTGCTGGACGGATGGTAACCCTATCAATAAACGGTCTTACCAATAAAAACTCTATATACAGACGTTTAACTGTCTTATACTTATACAATGAGTAGCTCGTTTATAAGCCGTGTGTAAATTCCTTACTAATAATCACTACATACGTCGTGTATAACAGTACAACTGTTACACAGCTACGTCATAGTTTCGTCATTACTTTGTTACGAAAGGTAATAGAATATCTGACGTTCTCTACTGGATCCGGTAGAGCGTTCTAGTGTGGCGTGTTAAATATCGATAGTACAACTGGCTCTAATCGATTACCACACTACATTTTGTGTCAAAGAGTACAAGCTATAGCAATATTATTCTAATAATTCTATGATCTTTGGTTTGTTCTTCTGTGGTTACAAGGTAAACATCATAATAAAATGACAGTCGATGCGAACAGCTGTTAAAGGGGCGGCCATTTTTTCCCTATATACAACGCTTAAACAAGGGGTTTCGTGTATATAACTACTGCAAAGCAATTCCCATTGTATAGTTAAAGCCTGTTTATACGTCCATAGCTTATTCACGGTTTATTAGTAACGTTTTCTGTCTCAACTCTGCATAAGTCTCGTATAAAAACTATACACGGTTTATTAGTAAGACTGAAAGCAGATACTAGTGTAATAGGGAGGGCAAAGAGTAAGAATGACGAAGACATTAGTGGGATGGAGAGAGAGAGAGAGAGAGAGAGAGAGAGAGAGAGAGAGAACAAAATACGTATAGACTGAACTTCGTAGACTGCATTACTTTTGTTTCGAGATTTGTTGTTCTATAAATTAATTTTATAAACGTTAGTTGGTATCAAACAAAAGCGCATAATGATGAGAGTAAAGCCAGTTTAAATAAAAAGTATATTCGCAGAACAGTAACAAATAGGCCTATGCTAAAAGAATACATTCCAATCTCGGTTTAATGGATTTTTGTCATAATTTCTATATACAATAATCTCAGCAGCATCATATTTGTCCCAGCAATCCACATAAGAAGTGTGCTAGCATACGAAAATTGTAGGTGCATATGGGTGTTACAGCAAACTACGGATAAAAGCATGACTGGGAATACCGTTTCTGCAGTCTGGTTTTATTATAAGGTGTAATTAGACATAAAATTTTCCGACAAGCATCCATAAATTAATGTGTAATAATAATCTTACATATATTTTATTCCGCCAGTAGTAGCTGATAATTTCTTTCATAAGAATTAACCTCATTACCTTACAAGGCACGAAACATAACTTCCCTAACGGCCCATGCTCGATAAAATCGAGAGACTCGCGAGCAGAACTAACTTCATTACTTTGTTTTTACTAACCCTGAGATGGAATACCGAAATAATTTAGGTTTGCATGCAATACCCATTCCACATATGCCTTTTATAGTTCTGGAGATTCTGAAGTGATAACCAAAGTTCGTGCAGGATTACTTCAACTTTATTTTGTATGCTTACGTCATTCTATTAATAAGTTGATAATAACTGAAGGAAAAAGTCTGTGATCTGTGATTAAGGGAACACAAATTCTTTCCACACATCTAGAACTTATAATTAAATACATGTTTCATTTCTTACGTCAGTCATGTCAATTGATGTCCATAGGAGCAAGCGCGCGCTTTAGAGCTCAGGAGAGCCTGAGCGCTTTACTGCGGAAAGGAAAGAGACAGACGAAAAAGGTAGTGTATGCCGCTTGGTCGAGCTATATACAGGGATGGCCAGCACTGATTCAATAGATAAAGGGAAGAGAACTTATTAAAACTGTATCCATGTTAATATTTAGATTTGTCTGAGAAGTATACAGTAAGTGGATTATAAGAATGTAAGTTTTAATTTTAATGAACTTAAATACTATTATAGTCACAATCATGCCATAGTATGAAAGAAAAATTTCACAACCTCGAGCGGGAATCGAACCTGCGACTTTCTATTCTCCGGTGAGGCGCTCTACCACTGAGCTGTCGAGTTCGTTTCACGCCAAAGGCTTGGAATTATCCTTTCATACTGGCGACTCGATAGCTCAGTGGTCGAGAGCCTGACCGGAGAACAGGAAGTCGCAGGTTCGATTCCCGCTCGAAGTTGTGAAATTTTTCTTTCATACTATGGCATGATTGTGACTACAATAGTATTTAAATTCGTTAATATGTCACATCAACGGACGTGTATACGTCACCAAACATCGTAATGATGAAGATTACATTTTTAATTTTAATGCTCATTTTTCACAAGTTTGATTTTTTAATTCAAAAGAAATATTTTCTCAACTTTTATTTATAGAAAAGTGAAATTTTCAGATATAAGCCTATTTATTTAGTAGCCTTACAGAATGTTTTCGTAAATCTGATATACCGTAAATACGTATTACTGAAGATAGCGTATTGAAATTTTTGAAAATATTCGCATGGAAATTGTTTGTAAGGAAATGAATTAACAAAGCAACTACTGTTACATCATAAGCAAAAGATACGTGCCCATGAGTTGTAAAAATGTCAGCTCTATAGCTTCAGCATATTTCGGGAAAATAATTTAATATTCTGATGATAGAAAGTTGCTCACCAATATCACCTTAAAAGCATAATGCGATAAGAGTTTTGTTATGGAATATTAGTTACACTTAAAACATATACAGCACCTAGGTAACTTTGTTTTGTACTGAAATATTGTTTTGATTAGTTTGTTGTTTACTTTTATAAGGCTAAAGGTACCATCAATATCAATTCCAACGCAATACTCAATATCTTTTTTTTGGGATATCACTTTCTTTATGAATGATGCGTTTCATCCATTTAGTACAGTATAGTTGCACTACTATGGAATTTATGTGAATATTTCTTCTGAACTCTTTATTATGTTATTAACATTTAAAACACAACTGCAATATTAAGAAATTGGTATTAGTACTTTTGTTTTACAGACAATATAGATAATATGAAACAGAAAAAAGCCATATAAAAATAACGACATAAAATTTCACGTTCCGTTTGAAGTTTGTGCACCACTGTTTTCTTAATCCAACAGGCTGCTTAATCACATACACAACCCTTCCTCTTTCCATATTTAGCGCTTGATGCTCGCGCACGACGTCAAGGTCAGAAAAATGCGCTTGCTTTGACATCACCGTCTTACGTATACATCCAAATTACCATTAGGAACCTATTTTGAGTATCCTACAAAGATATTTCGTTCGTTTTCATATGATTCTGTAACCATTATTAATAAAAAAGACACATTCCTACACATGCAATCAAGTTTCTTTTCTGACCAGTGCTACCAATTGTACGACGATTTCTACCATAGAATACCTAATTTTCGTATTCTACCAAACCTACCGGACCAGTATTTTACAAGGCTGCAACTCCAATTTTATTATTAGGCTAACTTTCATATGTATCATGTATTGGACTGTTAAGAACATAACGATATGATACATCCTGAATCTTCAAAAGAAAATGTTAGCGTTATGCCTTACAAATTCCTTACATAAATTTCATGCACAACAAAACTGAATATAACAGTATTGTTTAGACTTCATATTATTCTAACACATTTTTATGTGTTCATAATGTAACCAGAGTTCAATAAAGTTCGTACAGAATTTGAAAGAAATTGACGGTCCAGTGATTTACACTGCTTTTTACCTATCAGAAGCAACCGGTTACCACAGAAACGCACACTGTTGCCAAGTCGGTTGGTAATGAATAAATGATCAGTTAATACAACTACTGGTGACGTGGCGTGCATGCATTTCAGTTCTGGCGTGACCATTATTTCATTGTTACTTTGTAGTGTTGCTTTTACTTCAATAATAATTAGGCCTACTATTGTAGGTGGAGTTGTTATTGCTTAAGTGTCAGAGAGTATGTTTAATTTATAGCGTGAATCAAACAAGCATCCGGAGTATATGTACGCTATAAAGCACCTTGAGTTTTCAATGCTATCAGTGTAGTGGTAAGAAGGAAGGATTCTACTGCGTTGAAAACTGAAAGCAAATTTCAGTTTTCGAAGTCGAACTCTTAGTATAATGTTGTAAATATGGTTTATCTAATATTTCACATGTGCATGGTGCATTTAACGTGCCACTGTACACGCAGACATATTGTATCTATCACGATCATTAATTATTGTTCACAAAGTTTAATATAAATTTATGAGTTCGCATCATCTGCTCAGTTCCGACATTTGCTCAGCAGTAGACGTCGTGACTTATAGGTACTTGACAAATTGCTACCTTACAGCGCCAACTGTCAACTACTGGACAGACTATCTTCTTGCGTCTCTCTTCAGATACTTTGTTCATAAGCTCGGTTCGATTAGTAAGACATGATCTGATAAGCGTTGATGACGACTTTTATAAAGATAAAGCAGCATTACCACTATCACTAACCTTTTTTTTTTGTTAAGTTTAGTTATACACACTTTACCATATGTGGTCATATCGTGTGTTTATAATCTGTACGTATACCAGTAGGCCGTTTTCACTATAGTAGAGTTCCTATTTGTATTGAGTGTTGTGGATGGCTTTGTGTTCACGTGACTGAATATAGATTTTTGATTAATGTTTATTATATTGATGATGACGAATCATAGCATGTAAATTTCCAATCCGGTATTTGCCATTGTGACTGAGGGGAAACCATGAAAACCCCAGTGAGATTGGTCGGCTACGGGTTTAAACCCGAGACCTCCCGAATACGAGTCTCAAACGCTACCGTCTGAGCCAACTAGCTTAGTTATCACTACCTTTTTCTTCCTGCTCTTCATTTTCTTTCTTCGCCACATTTGTGGGAATCACAAATTTATCATTTCTTCCAAAGTGTTCCATGATATACTTTTCTTTTAAGGGGTTAGGTACAGCTTACAGGAGTAAAATTTTTGGAAATATTCAACATTTTTTTCCTCCATTAGGCTACATCTTGTACAATAATGACAATTGGTATATGTAAAACACTGTCCTGCTATAAGAGAAAAATATTTTTTTCTTTAAAAAAATTATATATATATATATATATATTTTTTTTTTCAAAATTCAAAATGGTGGTAGTTCACTGTGCAGTAATGAAGCGTTTCCTTCATAACTCATAAACTTGTTAACTTTTTCACGTTCTCTCTCTTTCACTTTATTGCTGAAACTCATGTTTACAATATCATGATCTTTCAACTACATTCCTTAATAAATAATATTTTTTTTATTTTATTTTGTGTTAGAGGAAAATACTGATATTTGAGCATTCTTTTAATGAATTTATTTTTTATCAATCTATCAAAGCTAGAGAAGTGATATTGCATCATATTATAGATATGACATGCATAAATACACACAAAGAATTTCACCACAGAATATTGGATAGTTTTTTAGTTATGTGGGAAACGCTTCATTATTGCACAGTGAACTGAATTTTGAAAAAAAAAAAAAAAAAAAGTGTAAACTTTTTTTAAATCTTGAAAAAAAAAATATATATATATATATATATATATATTCATATAGCAGAAGAACAGAGTTTTACACATACTAATTTTTATTATTATACAAGATACAGTAACGGAGGAAAAAAATGTTGAATATTTCCAAAATTTTACTGCTGTAGGCTGTACCTAACCCCTTAATTTACACATTGTCGGCTTAGTGTAAACCTGCTAACCGCCAAAATGAAAATTTTACAAGGGAAGTAAAAAACTGAGTTTAAATTAACTCTGAAACTTAGGACAAAATCCAAAGTACAGGTGGCATTTGTACCTGTACTTTGGATTTGACCTTGTAAAATTTTCTTTTTGTGCGGTTAGAATGTTTACACTCTAAGCCGACGACATACGAATTCATCTGCCTTGTGATGTCTTACAAGAAAACTTTTAACAAATTCAAGTTAAACCCCACCATATTAACTTCTATACACGTAAATGAGGTACAGAAAAATTACTGCTAGTCCATTGATCTCCACTGGGCTAGCGATTTTCACAAGATAACACCTTGTTAATTGTGGACCATACATTCCACTACCTGCTACAGTATGTTTTGACAACAGTGTAGACTGCTGTGAACTACATTTTGCTCGCATCTTGTTAATGTCATTGTTTTTACTTCTGCTCATTTCGTACCGTGAAAACAATAAGGATCAGTGTTTAGGATTTATATCCTCGAATAAACTTGACTTGAAAGAATTTCGCTAACAGTCTTTGTTACAGTATATCAATATTTTCGTTCACTCTCGCCATCAGTCAGGGAATGATTTATGTAAGCACAATACTGGAATCTTTCCGGTGCAAATATGTTGTCATTTCTATACACTGTCAGTCTGTCATGCCTATATTTAAGTAGTCTTCGCCACTTTATAACGTCCATAATTCCTGGACGGCAATCTTGTGACACTTCTTTCGCATCTGGCCACCTGCAAATCTTGACAAAGGATTTGAAAATATGTCTGCACTCTGCGTATAATAAAATTAGCTCCAGTCACAACTCAACTGCTACGGTGATAGGACTCCTATAGTGTCAAATAATCGAATTTTGTTTTGTAAGAGGTACCGTCATTTCCCATAACTATGGTCCTGGAACGCAACTATGGTCCACGATACAACCATTCAAATTTTGTACGCCATAACATAGTATACCTTATACCTCGTTTATCTATATTTTTGCTGTACTGTAGTTTGAAGTCAAGTCACTGCAGCTATCTACGAATGGTCTATGTTATTTCTACAATGTTCTTTGAATGGTTGTATCATGGACCATAGTTGTGTTCCAGGAAAATAGTTATGGGAAATGACGGTATGTTAGAATAACATTCCTTAATTAATACACAGGTGTCGAGACATTATAGCTACATTAAGATATCATAGGAAAATGGCGATGCTGATGTTTAAATCACAAAGAATGATAGATAATGTCTTTGTTATTAGGGAAAGGGAGTTATGGATGTTATGTTATAACATGGCAAAGTTTGACCAATTACCCTTGAGGTCAGGCCAGGTCAGTTTGCGATTAAGTCTTTCTGTTTCTGACAACGGAAGCAGACAGAACTCGAGGATCTAAAAATAAATCCAGTAAGATAAAGAGGTCGAAGCCAAAATGTTTATATTTGATCTTCAAGTCTTAAATGATGACGAACCGTGTCAAGGACGAATTTCAATACTTATCCCGACAAGAAGGCTAATTTTTTTTTTTACTCAAGTACAGGATCAAAGCTATTTTTAAGCTATTTTCTACATCTTAGATATCTTAATGACATGATATTCTTTTATTTAACCTTACCTTTACAATATCGTTGTAGATGATAGGGAATATTATGATAGGTGTAGACAGGACATGTATCGTCTCGTCAACCGACTCTATCCAAAGACTGTGACGTATTTATCACATCAGACAGAAATAGAGCAAAGAAAAACAGAATGATATAGGCCTAGACCAATGTACCACCAAAAAAGTTTCTTCCAAACTAGACACCAATGCATCCGGAATGCTTGGTTACAGTTGAGAAAAATTATTTTCAAAAGTTGTGTTTGGTATGTGTGTGTGTGTGTGTGTGTGTGTGTATGTATGTATGTATGTATGTATGTATGTATGTATGCATGTATGTATGTATGTATGTATGTATGTTCATTCACTCATTTATTTTATTCCATAGATCTTACATGAGCAATAATGCTTTAAGATGTGGAACAAGTCAAAATTTTACAATATTACAATTACAATTTTTACAAATTTTTATAGTTTTACAATTTAGTAATTTTCTACAATTTTTACAATTCTGTGCAATTTTTTACAATATTTTGGCGAGATGAGATGAGGTCCCAGGATTCGCCAAAATATTACCCGGAATTTGCCTTTGGGTTGGGGAAAACCTCGGAAAAACCCAACCAGGTAATCAAATCAAAGGAGGATAATTCTAATCAAAGTCCATAGACCATCCGGCTTCAGTCCCACGGCTGTGGAAAACCTTGGAAGAAACAAAGACCAAAGGGGGATCCAACCCAAGCTCGAACGCAGCTCCGGATCAGCAGCCCAGCGAGTCTGCCGACTGAGCTACATCGAGGGCTCTACTAAAAATATACAATACATAGCCAATCAAATTATTAAATTTACAAACGCAAACGATCATTCATCAGTTGAGCTATATGTATAATACAAAACAAGTATGTATGCCTATGTAAGTTGTGTATGTACGTAAGTATGCATGTGTGTCTAGGCCTACCCTACCTATATAATTTTATTGTGTGTGTCATGAGGAAAGGTACATGGTTTGAGGGGTGATAATATTGGTGATTCTGAATAAAAACGTTTATATGGACATCCTGTTCTTAACGGTTTCGGAGAGAACTAATGGAAACAATGAGGAACGGTAATAGTGCAAGTGATAGCAAATTAAAATAGTTTTACCTTATGTTCTATTTAACTGTGTACATTTCTTTACAGAGCATGTTCAGAAAGTGTACCGCCAACTTCAATGCACTTTGAAATTCTTGTAGACAGCTGCCGTGTTGCTGATCTGAGCTGATTCGGACATTCCTTTACTTCAGCACATGCATGTAAAATGCGAGCGAGAAGTTCTTCCCTTGTTTCCACTTTGCGCTTGTAGACTTGGCTCTTAAGCAACTCTACAAACAGTTATCCAATGGATTAAGGTCGGGTGAACTCGGTGGCCAAGAAATTACTCAAACGCGACCGATCCAACGCCCAGGATACATTTCATTGATCATACTACAACCTGATGTCGGTTTGGTTGCGTCCGCATGTGCTGAGTGCTGATGAAGGACATGAGACTGACGCCCGTGATTTTCAAACAGATGTATGTTACATATTAAGAACAGGGCATATATTTTCATACAAACGTTTTTTTGTTCAGAGTCACCAATATCACCCCTCACAGCATATGTGTGTGTGTGTGTGTGTGTGTGTGTGTGTGTGTGTGTGTGTGTGTGTGTGTGTGTGTGTGTGTGTGTGTGGTAAGAGGTAGACGTAGAGGTATATATCGGGAATTGGGCATCCCTAACCAATTTTAGTCCAAGTGCGCTCGTGAGGGAATAAGTTACATGCTGAATTGCCGGTCCTGATAAGCTGGCTATACCATTCACCACACAACGCACTCCTCTCCAGCCAGCTAAAATCTGTGTATCACACCTCTAATGGTGGTCTGTAATATCTCATATATTAGCTAAAAGAGTCAATTCCCTATCAGGAAATCAGGGTGGGGGGAGGGTTTCGGTGCCTATTATGTAGATCTAAAAATCATCTAAGATCTACCACCACTATCATCCACCAATTTTTTTTTAATTGCGAGAAGTATCCACAATGGTGATAATCGATTTGGCTTCACGTAAACACAAATGATGTCCTATTTTTCGAGATGGGGATGATAATCAAAGGGAATTTGTGGAAAGTGTGGGTGGAATGACGAGCGAAAAACAGGAGAACTCCTAAGAAAAATTACACAACCTCGACTCTGTTCACAACAAATACTATTTAGCCATCGGTTGGATCTGAACCCGTATCCGCGGTCGTCGTAAGCCATTTTTGTTCCAACTGAACTACCATTGAGACTTAGTAGGAACAGTAATAACCTCTGCAGTAGTAGTAGTTGTTGTTGTAGTGGTAATGACAGTACGACCAAGCACGAAGCAGGAACTATAAAACAAAAAGTGCGTTAGACAAAAAAGCCTAATTTTGAGACTATAAATCAAGTCAGTGTAGCATCGATTCTCTAATAGACTTGGAACGTGACGTGGATCATCAATGAAAACAATGAGAAGAGGCGTGTGCACTAGGAAGCCTGGTAAAGAGAGGTAAGTCGCTCCGGACCGTCGGAAAGCACCCACGCCCTGGGCGCGGTGTCTGTAGAGACACGATTGTTCCACAGACGGCAGCTCAGTTCCTATATTTAGTGAGTGTGAGGACCTAAAAGGGTTGTCTCCTTAAGCACAGCTGTTCATATCAACACGGCACGCGGGGAAGAAAGCATACACTCCCTGTCAGCAAGGACACAACACCACATGAAGAAGAGGGACACAGTTCACACCATCTACTCTAAAACAACGCATGACGTGGCACAATCTGCGGCCACAACCACGAGAACGATAACAGTAAACAATTTTAATTGTATAGCTCCCGCAAGAAACGATTACCGAAAAGCAATGGTGGCGTTGCTGACTGTTTTGACGTGTGTTTGTAGGCACTCCGAGGAGGGGCGAGGTGCGAGCCGATGGAAGTACTGTATCTTCCAAGAAGATGAACAAATGAGGACATCGCTGTGGAAATAAAGAACGTAGCAAGAGAAAAATTCGAAGCTAATTAAACGCGCAACATATGTTTACGAATGAAATAATAACACAGCTCGATACAAGACACGTATTCACATGCAATGGAACAAACTAAAGTCGTAATGTAACTATCACAACGCAAGACAGATTCTATCGATGTCGTTTCTCTTCCGACTGTACTCTTGAATATCATTCAAGTTATCTCGTGACCTTTCCTGTCGCCCGCTCTTCCTTATCGCAGTGTTTGATTCGCATTCCTTCCGCCGGTATTCCGTGCTTGCAAGACCTATAACAATTTTATACTCGGCCAACTATGTAATGAATACTTGAACTGAATTAAAATAAATACCGGTACATTATAAAAATAAAACTACATAAACGTTTACATATACCATATCTATTTGGTACCGGTACTTTAAATGCAAGTCGCCCGACGTTTACTATGTGTAGCAGGAATATCAGTCGGAGTTCGCTGTAGGGGTATTGGCAACAATGCTTTTTATATATTTTTATTGGTAGGTATGGTTTGGCATACCTGTTATTATTGCTCTGAATAAATGAAAAAATAAAAGCGAATGATGCCAAAATGAAAACGTCCAAAAGCAAACAACATTCTGCAATTCGTTTTTTGACTGCAGAAGGGCGTACGCCTGCTGAAATCCATTGCAGAATAGTTTAAGGTCATGAAGAGACATGCTTAGAGTAAATAATTAGTTGTAAAGGCTTGGTATGCGCGCTTTGGTTCCGGCCAAACATCTCTACATGACAATCCACGACTAGGGAAAGCTCTCAAGGCAATCATGCTGCATTCAATTCAGCACACTGATACTTTTGTTCGAGGAAATGGAAGTATAACTATTAGCGAACTTAGTTTATTACTAACAAATGATCGGCTTATTTTAAGACGCTTTATCAACTGCTATTGACGTCAAGCTTCTGAGTGAAATGAAGGTCATAATGTCAGCGAGATGAGTCCAGGGTCCAGCGCCGAAAGTAACACAGCATGTATTTGCTCACAAAGGCTTGAGGAAAACCCCCGGAAAAGCTCTCAACCAGGTAACTTGTCCCAACCAGGATTTAAACCCGAGACCCGCACCCCAACATCCAGACCACTATACGCGGTGGACATTACTGAATATCAGCCAGAGAAGTATCCATAAAATTCTCCACAAAAAATCTGCAAATTTTGCACGCAGTGAGTGCCACTCTCTTTAACTGCAGAGTAGAAAGCCGAGCATGTGAGAATCTGCCAACAGGGTTTCGCTGGGAAACACTAACACACCCCACTTATAGTGGAGGATGAGGCAAGCCCACGCGCATGAGAGCTACTTACATCAATTCATTGTGTCACCTTCAAAACTTCATGTGGGTGAGAAATGGCCAGAAAATGTTGCTTGAAAGCTTCATCACCGACAGGGTTCCTTAACTTCCCGTAAATTTACAACACGGGCTTCCGGTGTTACTTACTTTCCGAAGAAAACCATGCTAAGAGCTTTATTTTATTCCTTAAAAATCTATTGCCATCAGCCAGATTTGAATGTCGGATCCTACGGCAAGCATGCCTGGTAAACTTCCGAGGCCTACAGACTTAAAGAGAGCGTTTTACAGAGATGCAGAAATCTGGCTGATTAACTCCTTCCGGCATCATCATACCTTGTAGGTCTAGTTCATGATGACCTCTATTTGTCCCCATAAGTAAAAATTCAGGGGTGTTAGATCTGGTGACCGTGGTTACATTCAACAAGACCTCGACGAACCATCCACCTTCCTGGAAACTGTTCGTCTAACCAAGAACGAACTTGATGAGAGTAATGTGGTGGGGCATCGTCTTGTTGAAACATGTTAGGAAAATTTCCTTGTTCATTCAAGATGGCTCGGGAAAACACTCTCTTCAAGCAATTTCTTGTACCATGCAAATCTGGCCTTCAGGTAGAAGCTCCCTGTGAAGCAGGCTTGAATCATTTCAAGGAAAAAAATGTTCCGTCACCTGAAAGCCTACCTGAAAGCCAGATTTGCATAATATATTCGTTACTGTAGGTACGTTAACAGAAAGCCACAATTTAAGTCACACAGAATTGTCATGTATAGTTCCTGGGGTAGCTCAGTCGGTAGAGCATTCGTGCGCTAAGCGAAGGGTTCCGGGATCGATACCTGGCCCCGGAAGAATTTTCCCTTGAAATTATTCAATTTCTTATACCTTTCATCAATGATAAAAGGCCCAGTGACTGTTGGTCCCATATCTCACTCTATAGTCGGCCTGGGTGGTGCAGTCGATAGAATCCTGGCCTTCTGTGTCCGAGGTTGCAGATTCGATTTCGGCCCAGGTCGATGGCATTTAAGTGTGCTTAAATGCGACAGGTTCATGTTACTAGATTTACTGGCATGTAAAAAAAACTCCTGCGGGACAAAATTCCGGCACACCGGCGACGCTGATACAACCTCGACAGTTGCGAACGTCGCTGAATAAACCAATTTAATTTCTGACTCTGTATTTTTATAATTTGGATAGATACGATAGTAAGTCGACATAAAAGAGTTAAATAATAAAACAAAGAAGAATAACTGGTACGAAATGAAAATAGTATAATAAAATGGATAGTATTGGTACAATGAAGTCTGTAATGTTAAGAAATACGGGAGAATCTCGAGAAAAGTCTCATCGTCTGAAGCTCTTCAACAGAAGTATCCGCTGTTAACTTTGAGTCACCATGTGATTATCTATCAAAATATTTATTTCAGCTAATAGATATATTAAGTAGTAACAATTCATATTCAAGGATATGGCTTTTTCTATAAGTTTAACTTTTATTCCGGTGCTTCCTTATTATGAGAGCTGCATGCATGAAACGACAAACAAAGAATATAGACGAAAACATACTTCCCTCGGCAGGAATCGAGCCAGATATACTGTATTTAAAGCGACATGGTGTATAAATAGCGCACAGTAGTAATCAGATTTCCAAATATGTGACTAAAATAGCAACAAGAAATATAGCAGTGTTAGAGCAAATAGCACAGCAACTCAACAGACCGGTAAGGAGGAATGTCAGAGGAAGTGATCTTGGCCTACATACATGTGATGGTTTCCAGGCCAATGGGATATTTAAAACCAAGGCGACTACTGCGGGATTTCCACACCGCCTGTAGAAAGCGAAATCAGCAAGTTATCACTTCTGTGCTTTGACATTCGTTCTCGTAATGTTTTTAATTTCTGGAAGGAAATAATGCAAAGCTGTATGAAATTTATTTCTACATCTTCACAGAAACATAGGCCTACATTTTCAGATTTTCTGATACCAAGGAAATAGTTTTTGTCATGCCGTCTGTTTGTCAAGCTGTTTACTAGTGTATAAAAATTTATCTTAAACTATTGAGTTGGTTAGTAGGCTATTCAGTAGTAACTGTGTGCCAAATTCATTCAGGAATGAAACACACTAAGTTTACAGTAAGGTAGATTATATTAATGTCTTACCTATCTTACCCACATCAATGTTACTGTAAGGGGTTAGGTATAGCTTATACATTTTGGAAATATTCAACATTTCTTTCCCCCATTACTGTATCTTGTACAATAATGAAAATTGGTATGTGTAAAACACTGTCCTTCCATTAATAGTATTGTTATCCTGAGTGTAGACCTTATCTTTTATTCCCTGAAAAAGGGTGGCCTTTTCTTCTCTCAACCCATCCTCCCTGTGATAGGCTGCTGACAAAAGAAAAGGGTATCACTTATACAGACGGATGCTCAGTTTCCAGCGTAGCGTTGGCAGCAGAAGTCTCTCACCATAAAGACATGTTTTCTATAAAGTTGCAGGTCTAGAAACATTTGAATTACAATTACAAGAAACTACCGGCCACTTAAACATAATTCATTGAAGGGTTCAGAACCATAATGGGCCAAGCGCCATTAACTAAAAACCGTAGAAAACAAGGGTTAAAATGAAGTTAGGGCAAATCGCAATATAGCGAACGCAGAAGCTCCTCCCACGACCCCTTCCACTTTTCCCCTACTAGCTCATCAGACACGCTACGTGATAGGCGAGTGTTGTGTCGAATGCACATTTCATGTGGGTGGGGATAATTTCCTCTACTGGCGTTCGCTATATTGCGATTTATCCTGAAGTTATTACCACAATTCAATAGAAACATACAGCAAGTAACATAAAGTATACAGGTTAAAACTAAATGATATGTCAATCTGCATTATACTATAGTATGCACTTAACTTTAACCCTTGCTTTCTCAGATTTTAATAAATGGAGCTTGGACCATTATGGCTCTGAACCCTTCATATGTAGGATAAGCACTCCAGCTTGTCTTTATGGTTTTCGTTTAAAAGAAAACAGTCCTCAGTTCTAGCCAGAGTTTTATTTGTTTAGTTATCAAGTACACTGAAAAGTTTCCTCCCTTTCATATCATAGACAAAAATGACTATATTTAAATCAGGTAAAAAACAAATAAATGCAAATATTTGCAAATAAAGAAACTACTAACCTCTCTTACAAACCGAAAGAACCGTCTTCTCTACGATGCTGCAAAATTTTCTGAAGTTTAGTATGCACATAAATTGACAATATTCTTAATGAATATAATAAGACTTTATAGGATCATTTAAAACTAATGTTCTTCAAAGTTGTTAGTTACGAATTTTCTTCTCAGAAGATGATGACACACTATCACATTGAATTCCTTATCAAACCGGCATTTGTAAGTAATTGTAAAATTATATATATATATATGTATATATATATATATATATATATATATATATATATATACACTACTGTAAAAAACTTAACTGCATTTTCCGATTTCCCATTCAAGAATTAACATGTTTTTTTTTTTTTCTTGAGTAACACCGAAATGAAACAGTGGTTCAGTGCTAGCGCGTGGAGTTTATGAACGAGCGAGCTCGGGTTCAAATTCCGACCGATCCACACTGAATTTATAACTTGTGTTGGGCAACATAAAAGTTTTCTTCGAGTATTTCGTTTCCCCTGTGACATCACAAATTCTCATCATCATTATCATCCATTATGAATACAATCCCTGATCACATATATAAGAGATTGGCCATCCCCATGTTAAAATCGGTAACATGTGGGAGAGAACAACCACCAGGATCACCATCGTCGATTGGGAACAATCGCTAGATGGAAGTAGGCCTACAGTTGCTCCATGCAATTCAAATGAGAGTTACAACGTGACTTCTTTGCAGTAGCTAGATGGCAGCACAGTGAAATTTGTTGCCATCAAAGCCTATAAGGCTGAGTAATCTGTTGTACAGATCTCGGATTTTATCTCTGCCGCTGTGCAACGTCATATTTGCGGTGGGGAAGTGAGGAGAGGGGAGGAAAGTTGTAATGCTTTTCAATACGCTGACGCCCACGTTGTACGATAAACCATTTGAAATTTAACGGCCACTGACCGGGAGAGATATAATCCGAGATCTGTATATGTGATCTGAGGTACAATGTAGATCCACCGCCTTTGGTGCTTTCTGGATAGTTTCTGACGAACTAAATGGTTTATGCTTCTCGGCACTAGCGACATCTACGAGCCACACTCGTACATTCGGGGCGAATAACTGTAAGTTAAGGGTCCTGCCAAGTGACAAAGTCTTGAGCAGATTTTGTGATACGAGTATTTGTACTGCAAAAGCTCCTGTGGTGAGGTTTTCCTCGGGCACTTAAAGTTTCCCCGTCAAGAATCTGAAAATCTACATTTTCGAGAACCAAACAGAAAAGAGAACTAATTATAATAATGAGGGATAGCAAAAAGGCTATAATTTAGCTAATGACGTAGATCAGACGGTACCGAGTTGACTGAGGTTGTGTACGGGCTGATTATATGCCAATTTTTTTCCAGAAATGTCCCCAACTGTAAAGTGAATGTAATCTTATGGTGAATCCTCGGCATCCTCTCGCTATCACCAATTCCATTATAAAGTAAATAAGCCTCAGTACTTACAGAAAATTCATGTTTTATTTTTACGATGTAGTAACTAATTTAGTCAGTTCAAATATGCCTCGTAAAATTACTACTTAGTTGCTGTTCTTGAAAATGTTTTCTCCTTTAAATATACGTGAGACACTTAACGCTACGTACACAATCCAGGTGTTCTGACGTCCGAATGCGGGTCTGAATGTTCATAGACACAATGTAACGTTTTATTGTTTAAAAATGTGGATTGTTAAACTGACTTTAATGTACTGAGTGTTAAATATATTTATCTTTGAATGTATTACAAACTGACAGCCCTCTGTTAGCTCTATATTAGACAGAAGGCTTATCATTACACGAACTCGGGTTCTACTGGTATGATACATGTGACGGATAAACGCGGAGAATAAGAGTTATTATCGCGTGAACCGCTCTCCATAAACTTTCTAAATATCAATCGATTAAGACTTACACTTGCATTTCCCCTCTTTCCATAACACTTAATTTAATAAACATATCATTACAAGTGAAAAGAGCTTAGAGAAATATCATGGGAAAAAAACTATCCCTTCAGTCGTCTCAAGTACTCCAAAGGTACGCGTACCACTAGTTCAGAAACGCTGCTCTAAATCACAAGAAATATAATCTCCAGAAAACATGAAATAGGATTATATAACAGTCATGATTTCTTAAATGACATCGGATTCCTCATTTACAATGAAACAGACTGCAAAAAAATAATTCAATTCACCGCTAGACCACACATGAGAACATTGGAAATAACCATAATGAAATCTTAACGACGTCGTTAAAAGTTGCTGTGGCCTCTATATAGTAACGGATATTCCGAATACTAGCAAGAACAAGGTCTTATGTAATGCATTGTGTAGGTCTCTGATTAGATCTTGAATTATTAATCATTAAGAAGGAAAAAAGAAAGAAGAGGTAGCTTAGGTGTTTGTGTGTAAAAGGCATTGTTTCATTCACATGCGCTTGGAGGCACATAACCCACTGCCCCAACACGAATCTCCTGAAAATATATTGTTGAAGTGCTGGGCTAAAAAGAGGTGAAGGTGGGATGCAAAGGCACTGCTATTTATTTTCTTTGTACTTGGAAAAATAAAACGAAATAAATTTCTCTTCGTGGCACGTGGATTGATTGTACGAATTAAACAAGTGGTTGTCCTAAGTTTACGAACAAATTATTATTGTAGGCTCTGGATCGCGCGTTACGTTTCATAATCGACTCTATTATTATTACTTACTTGCTTACTGGCTTTTAAGGAACCCGGAGGTTCATTGCCACCTCACATAAGCCCGCCAGCGGTCCCTATCCTGAGCAAGATTAATCCAGTCTCTATCATCATATCCCACCTCCCTCAAATCCATTTTAATATTATCTTCCCATCTACGTCTCGGCTTCCCCAAAGGTCTTTTCCCCTCTGGCCTCCCAACTAACACTCTATATGCATTTCTGGATTCTCCCATACGTGCTACATGCCCTGCCCATCTCAAACGTCTGGATTTAATGTTCCTAATTATGTCAGGTGAAGGATATAATGCGTGCAGTTCTGCGTTGTGTAACTTTCTCCATTCTCCTGTAACTTCATCCCTTTTAGCCTCAAATATTTTCCTAAGAACCTTATTCTCAAACACCCTCAATCTCTGTTCCTCTCTCAAAGTGAGAGTCCAAGTTTCACAGCCTTACAGAACAACCGGTAATATAACTGATTTATAAATTATAACTTTCAGATTTTTTGACAGCAGACTAGATGACAAAAGTTTCTCAACCGAATAATAACAGGCATTTCCCATATTTATTCTGCGTTTAATTTCCTCCCGAGTGTCATTTATATTTGTTACTGTTGCTCTAAGATATTTGAATTTTTCCACCTCTTCGAAGGATAAATCTCCAACTTTCATAGTTCTATTTCGTACAATATTCTGATCACGAGACATAATCATATACTTAGTCTTTTCGGGATTTACCTCCAACCCTATCTCTTTACTTGCTTCAAGTAGAATTTCCGCGTTTTCCCTAATCGTGTGAGGATTTTCTCCTAACATATTGACGTCATTCGCATAGACAAGAAGCTGATGTAACCCGTTCAATTCCAAACCCTCTCTGTTATCCTGAACTTTCCTAATGGCATATTCTAGAGCGAAGTTAAAAAGTAAAGGTGATAGTGCATCTCCCTGCTTTAGCCCGCAGTGAATTGGAAAAGCATCAGATAGAAACTGGCCTATACGGACTCTGCTGTAAGTTTCACTAAGACACATTTTAATTAATCGAACTAGTTTCTTGGGAATACCAAATTCAATTAGAATATTATTTAAATTTCTCTCTTAACCGAGTCATACGCCTTTTTGAAATCTACTATTATTATTATTATTATTATTATTATTATTATTATTATTATTATTATTATTATTATTATTAATATTACTACTACTACTACTACTACTACTACTATTACCATCACCACCACCACCACCACCACCACCACCACCACCACAGAGTCCGGCATTTGGTTCTGACGAGTTTCAACATGCTGTTGTAAAGGGACTATACGGTTTAAAAATTAAAAAATAACACCTTATATAGCTTGAATAATACAATTTGCTGGAATGTCTTATTTTTTTTTAAATTACACATTTCAAGTGATCCCCTTGGTATCTTATGACCTGTTGTAATCTTACACGAAAATTGTTCATGACACTTTGCAATAAATCTGCGGTTTCGTTGATTTCTTGTACTTTCAGCCTGTAGCTGTTCTTCAGCTCCTGAATAGAGTGTGGTCTGGTTAGAAACACTCTTGCTTTGAGGGTGACCGTATGGTGTGCTGTTTCTGCTGCAGTCATAATTGGTTCCTATTTTTTTCGAAGATGGAAATGAGAGAGCTGTTACGGTGAATGGTGAATGGTATCGACAGACATTTAATGGTGCATTAAACAGATATGACATGGGGCTACGGCCCATACTGCCAGAGACACACTGCGATTGTTGAGAAACTTCTTCCCAGGACGCATAATTTCTCGGTTTAGAGATATTCCCAGATCTAACATCTTCTGACTTCTTTCTGTGGGGACACCTCAAAGCAAGAGTGTTTCAAACCAGACCACTTTCTATCCAGGATCTGAAGAACAGGATACAGGCTGAAGAGCAAGAAATCAACGAAACCCCAGGTTTATTGCAAAGTGTCATGAACAATTTTCGTGTAAGATTACAACAGGTCATAAGATACCAAAAGGATCACTGATTTTCAAAAAATGAAGACATTTCAATAAATTTCATTATTCAAGCCACATACTCCGTTATTTTTTAATTTTTAAACCTTACAGTCCCTTTACAACAGCATGTTGAAATTCGCCAGAACCAAATGTACTTCGAATAGAGGACATATTAATGGGAATCGACGAGACAGCAAGTGTGAGTCGAGATGTGGTAAGAGCAAATGTATTTGGTAAGAGGTAATCTTGTGACTGATGTCATTAGTTCGCTATTAATCATTTCGTATTGTTACACTGCTTAGCTGTATGTACAATGAGTTTATTTCTTTAGCTTTCGTTACTATTTCTATTTAATTGAGCTGATTTAGTCGCGTTTCGATGTAGTAACACAAACATAGTGAAACAATGACAATTCGACTTCAATGATGAACGTTGCGACGAATGTTTTTTGAACGTATAATAGACTCACTGTTATCTCTACGGAAGTCACATGCTTCACTTAGGCGCATTCTCTAGCTTTGAAATCTCCTGAGCTTATATTAATAAGATATAGTACATATAGGAATAATAGATCGATATAGACAGATGGATATTTGTCATCAACATTTATATTAGTTATGGTGTATAGTCGGAGGCACCGATTTTGGCAGATGACCTCGATGACATTTCCAGTAGGCGAGCCAATATTGTTTGTGTAAGCTGCGAGAATGAGATGCGATAACATTCTGAGTCGTTCATATTTTCATAACAGCAGCTCATATCAATTATCCTTATTATGAAACACACCACGGTACAGTCCTACTCAAAGAATACCTTTAATAAATGTAAATGACTTCCGTTCGCAATGATTTTACAATACGTCTCCTACATTTTCTAAATTAAATTAATTCTTATTTAAAATGAAAAAGCACTGCATTGCGCATATATGTATATATAATCCTACCCTTACCAGATCAATATACAAGATCTGTCCAGTAATAATCTAGGGATCGTCTACTGGTGGTGCGACAATTCAAGTTAATAAAATTACGATTCTTCTTAATAATCAAAATATAATTTGGTTAATTGGGTAAAATTGCATGCTGCGGAAGTTAGATTTATATACCCAAGTATAATAAATAGGATTGTAATGGATATTACAATGGCAATAACTTCTTCACACGCACATTGTGAATAGAACAGAGAAGAAATCATTTTAAAATATTCGAAATAGTACAAAATATCGGAGAAACCAATTTTCCATGCACAAATTGCACCAATTGAAAAATATAATTACCATTCACAATAAATACTGTATTTTATGGATTCTGAACAGTTGTTTATTAATCTAGAGGTATTGGCTGGTGACTCTATTAAATTCCAGCACAACATTCATTCAGAATATGTAGAAATTACACTTTGGATTTTACTAAATGTAGAGGCCTACTATCAAAAGATGTTACATACCCCCTTAAATACTGTACATGTGTTACCTGTGCGATATCCGATGTTTAATTTTTTTAAATGTAATTCATAGTACTGAAACTGCCATATTGAATTCGCACAAATTGTATTATTCGTAATTTTCGTCTCGAAAACCCCTAAGATATCTAATTTAATTTTTCACCCATTTTTGTCCCACTCCACCACTTTAGGGACAAAGTCGGACTAAATAATAGCTTATTCGTATTCTGTGATCGTAAAGATCCCCAGATATCGACTTTCATCGAGATCGGATGACATGAGATTTCTCACTCCCTTCTGCCTTTTCATCAGTACCTTAGGATATGGTATTTAAAAAATCTAAGAATGTTTAACCAATATTGTAGAGAGTAACCTTCATTTTAAATTTTACGTCTCTAGTTAAATATAATTTAGTGAATTTTTAAAATCGTCGACTTCTTTCTCTCTCCTCTCTGCTCGGAAGTTAAAAAAAAAAATAAATAAATAAATAAAAATAAAAAAAAAAGGAGAGCAGCCTACATGAAATTCAATTTTTTTTACTTTCCATATACATTTTAGAAACAATTCTGAGAGATGAGATGAATGGTCTAACCCAATTTTATGAGTGAATCTTTGTTTTAAATTTAAAGGCTGCACGTCTGCTGGTTAAAAAAAATAAATCGGTATAATTATTTTGATCATTACTGCCTCCCATTTTCCATCCCTTAATGTTCGTATTTCGTAAAACTCAGTCTTATCTATTGACTAAGGATTAACATATTTCCATATACATATATATTTCCATATATATAACAGATTATATTTCTATTTCGTACAATATTCTGGTCACGAGACATAATCATATACTTTGTCTTTTCGGGATTTACTACCAAACCTATCGCTTTATTTGCTTCAAGTAAAATTTCCGTGTTTTCCCTAATCGTTTGTGGAGTTTTTCCTAACATATTCACGTCATCCGCATAGACAAAAAGCTGATGTAACCCGTTCAATTCCAAACCCTCTCTGTTATCCTGAACTTTCCTAATGGCATATTCTAGAGCGAAGTTAAAAAGTAAAGGTGATAGTGCATCTCCTTGCTTTAGCCCGCAGTGAATTGGAAACTGCTGTAAGTTTCATTGAGACGCATTTTAATTAATCGAACAAGTTTCTTGGGAATACCAAAGACACACACAGACTACTGTAATATTTGTTTAGTTTTTGGAGGTGACTGTCCAGAGTGCACAAATACTCGGGCGAGCATGTTTACTCTTATGTCCTACCCATTCCAGCTGCGACAGAGATAACAACCGATCTTGCAGCGGTAAGGGACTCGCTTTCCAGTTCACATTGAGAAAATCCATCTGCCAAAATCCCTGGCGCGACCTATACCACAACTTATGTATACGGGTTTCACCATAACTTTCTATTACATACACCTACAATTAGTATGCAATCCCGACAGCCTGTTGAACTAATAACTCTTCTACTCTCGCTATTAACTTAACTTCAGACAGTCAATTTCTTCTTATTGATCTTAAATGTCCACCACCTGTTCGTTCCACACTTACATTCCTCTCAGCATTCTAATCTTGCTAACTAAATTTATATATAATTCCGTCTTTCTACATTACATCTAACTCGTAACACTTCATACTGTTATACTCATTAGGATCTGTTTTCTACCTAATACACGTCATTATAATAATCTTATTAAATTTTGACATGAGTATCTAGTTTACTTCAGTTTAATTATTCATTTCTTAACCACAATCAACACTCAGAAAAAACTACAGAAAATTAGAAATACTATCACTAAGATCATCTTTCACAAACTTTACTACATCACTTTCTAGGATTTACTTCTTGACAATAAACTTCAATCGGTAAACTATATTTATTAACTAGCCACTTTTTAATTTCCCAACATCTTTTTTTTTTTTTTTTTTTTTTTTTCAATTTTATAACTTCCTAACTGATCTCTATATGTATGATCCCCTAAACACATTTTCATCACAATGTAGTACATATAGATATACAGTAGTCTATATTGATATTAATGCAGAAATTTTACCTACAGTGTTCAGGAAGGATGGTCCACCTGTCAACGTCGAATTCACGAATGCCATCAGGGCCAACCGAAGGACTTGGACAATAATCGCATATAGTGCCTACAACGGGCCAAAACGGCCTAAGTGCAAGAATCCATCACAGATTCAGCCCACGTGAAATCAATCAATGATGGAAATAACTATTTCTCACCTTCAATAATGCTTCAAGAGTTCTGAGATGTTTCGTTATGATTCTTCATATGGTCTTTTTATCTTTTCTCCATAACTTTGCATTCATTAAGCTTCTTGGACATTTTGTTTGGTACCTATACGTACTGTCTACTGTGCTGCGGCAGAGATTCCCATTTGCAAAAGGAAAAGGTAGCTACTATTAACTGATGTATGCCTTTCTCTAACGCAACGCACGAAGCGAATGTCTGCAATTAGTAGCCAAGTATTTCATTACCGATTCCCCCTCTTCGCTTTTACTACGGGTGTATTACGGGAAAACGATTCGACATCTACCTTCTAACTGTAAGAAGTCATGAAACATGATGAAATCCACACAAAACAATGAACACTTTGCCACAGAACCAAGGCCATGAGAGATTGCGAGCCACGAACAATGGACAGTCTCGTATTTTCCACACACGTTCGTAATTAAAGAACGCACTGCTAGTAGCCACAAGAAAACACAAAATGTAAACACTGCGCCCATTTTTTTTACTCTTTCACAACGTAACAACGTTTCAAAGTTCATTTTAACTCGCCAACTAATCGCATTTATTCTCCAGATTACAAGAACAAATTACTATGAGATTATTACAAGGCTATTAATGTACGATGAATCAAGTTTAAAAAAATCAGGTTACATGTAACATTTCAGCAATGGTCATCAACGCCAACATAGTCTACTATTACCTGCTTTGGTTTATCTTGTCTCAGTAGCAATAAAACCAAGCCCCTTCAAATGAGGGTGGAGATTATAGGAGGGTTGTAAATTTTCAGAATTCCTTTCAAAACCTTGTTACTGTACAGGCTACCGGAACTCAGTTTCCTGAAAGACAAACTCAGTGACGGAACTACACAGTACGAAGAAAGATATTTTGTTATTTTATTTTGTGCTACAGAATGCATCAACTAGTCCCTTCCGCCACTGGATGGATGGACGGCATCGCATACAGACGAAGTAAGACATATCTCCTTTCTCTCTCTTTTCACAGTGAGACAAGATTCATCACACAGGCTTTTTTTAAATACTAATACTACTACTTACTATCAAAGAATGAATCAAACCTAAGGGACCGCCACTCCTACCATCTCTCGGCACTACAATCTGGCAAGCAATCGTCTGCTCCTGCGGGTAACATTCTTGCAGTCTCACGGCAGGGCTGGGCAGTATTTGAAATACATTTGTATTTTCTAATTAGTAAGGATTTTCGAAAGTATTTTGTATTTAAATACATAAAATTGATGTATTTTGTATTTCAAATACTCAAAATACTTTCTTCTTCTTCTTAAAAAACTCTCTTATTATTATTATTATTATTATTATTATTATTATTATTCTTGTCCTTCAAGTTTTGGATTTGGAAGAATCAACTTTTGTCTTATTTGCCTACCCATTTCAGATGTGCTAGCCATACACTTAGTTTTCTTGCCACAACTGATTTCCTTAATATCATAAAGAAATCTCCAACAGCATCAAGGATCCATCACCCAACACTTGCTAAATGTTCAGCATTATGGAATGCGTCTAGGAGACTCAAACCCTCAGAAATTATATCAGATGTCTTGAAACATTCATTAAAGTTTCCTTGCCCAATTCGATTGAATTCTCTTTATGACTCAATCTCTCAAATATTGCAATTCAAACATGATATAAACAGTATATGTGGAAAACTGGGATTGTCAACCTTCAAAGATGTTGAGTTTCAGTACCTTGAAGAATACTGTGCAGTTCTGAAACCCACTGCCGTAGCCCTTGATTTAATACAAAATGAGAAGACGTGCTATTACGGCCAATTTTTGTCCACATTAATTTCCCTCAAAAACAGATTACATATTCTGTTATCTAGTAATCTACGCCATCTATTCCAAGTAACTCCAAGTTCGCTTTCATCGAGATTTAAAGCGATGTTTGATTCGACTCTAGAAGCAAATTGAGGTATTTTGGCAGCTTGCTTCCACCCATCATTTAAGATGGATGGCTACCCGACACTGTCTCACTAAATGATAAGAAGAGGACACAGAATATATGTGTGAAATCAGCTGAGCAATTCTCTGCTACACCTTTGGTCAGTTCAGACGATGAAAACAATTTTTGTTTTCAACTCAAACCCGGAGGTTCATTGCCGCCCTCACATAAGCCCGCCATTGGTCCCTATCCTGAGCAAAATTAATCCATTCTCTATCATCATATCCCACCTCCCTCAAATCCATTTTAATATTATCTTCCCATCTACGTCTCGGCCTCCCTAAAGGTCCTTTTCCCTCCGGCCTCCCAACTAACACTTTATATGCATTTCTGGATTCGCCCATACGAGCTACATGCCCTGCCCATCTCAAACGTCTGGATTTAATGTTCCTAATTATGTCAGGTGAAGAATACAATGCGTGCAGTTCTGTGTTGTGTAACTTTCTCCATTCTCCTGTAACTTCATCCCTCTTAGCCCCAAATATTTTCCTAAGCACCTTATTTTCAAATACCCTTAATCTCTGTTCCTCTCTCAAAGTGAGAGTCCAAGTTTCACAACCATACAGAACAACCGGTAATATAACTGTTTTATAAATTCTAACTTTCAGATTTTTCGACAGCAGACTGGATGATAAAAGTTTCTCAACCGAATAATAACAGGCATTTCCCATATTTATTTTGTGTTTAATTTCCTCCCGAGTATCATTTATATTTGTTACTGTTGCTCCCAGATACTTGAACTTCTCCACCTCTTCAAAAGATAAATTTCCAATTTTTATATTTCCATTTCGTACAATATTCTGGTCACGAGACATAGTCATATACTTTGTATTTTCGGGATTTACTTCCAAACCTATCTCTTTACTTGCTTCCAGTAAAATTCCCGTGTTTTCCCTAATCGTTTGTGGATTTTCTCCTAACATATTCACGTCATTCGCATAGACAAGCAGCTGATGTAACCCGTTCAATTCCAAACCCTCTCAGTTATCCTGGACTTTCCTAACGGCATACTCTAGAGCAAAGTTAAAAAGTAAAGGTGATAGCGCATCTCCTTGCTTTAGCCCACAGTGAATTGGAAACGCATCTGACAGAAACTGACCTATACGAACTCTGCTGTACGTTTCACTGAGACACATTTTAATTAATCGAACTAGTAATTATTCATACGTAGCATAATTCATTGCTGACTGGAAAAAGGAAGAATGTTCAGTTACAGTGTTATATAAAACTTCCGCGGTAAAAATACTTTTAAGGTTAATATAATATTTTAGATTTTCAGTAATATTCTTATTGCTTTATGTATTGTATCAAGTGTTTGAAATACTGTACAAATGTATTCTGAGTATTTGAAATACAAATGTATTTTGGTTAATTTTTTAAAAGTATTTTGCATTTGTATTTCAAATACTATTCTTTGAAGTATTTTGTATTTGAAATACTTGGATGTCAGTATTTTGCCCAGCCCTGGGTAGAGTTTTCACCTCTGTGCTGACGTAAAGGATAGAAGTAATAGGCTATAACTGTGCAGATTTAACAGCTTATTTCTTGAACAGAGTACAACAAAAAGTTATAATATCATACTAGTCCCAAATTAATACAAGCTCAGAAAAAATACGTTTTCCCTAAACTTGACTTCACTCGATAAAGTACTATTCGTACGAGTCTGATTTTTACACTTATCATTAAAGAAACTGATACAGATTTATCCCTTTGTAGTTTTTTCAACAAAATTAACGATTTTCTTGCAAATCAAATAAAAAGATTTAAGACGTATCAGAAGCGTGACAACTCTGCTGCAGTAACTAAGGGACAAAATGCGCTGCTCTTCAAACTTTAGTTCGTGTATTCGTAGATGAGCCGGCGATGCGCTGTTTCCAAACTACGCAGACTTTCAGCCTAATTTTCTAATTAACCACGCACTTAATTACAAAACATATAATAGTTTTTTCATTTATTTTAATGTATTCTATTGCTCCCTCCAATCTATACAGTTACATCACTCTGACCTTGTATAATTGGTAAAACATGTACCAAGTTTTGGTCAGTAGTAATTCCCTGAACAGACCAGCAATGTTTAAGTACTTCATGTGACTCTTTTTTTATATGTTTTAACTGCTTAAACATTTCTCACTAAATTCGTTTATGATCATTTCAGAGCTGAAAATATATTTGCATAATCTTACTTCCTCGTACTGCAATACATTTCGCTCGCAGAAACTGCTAACTATAAAGGAAACAACAACCGAAGTAATTTGTTTAATTGCTGACCAACGAGAAGAGAACATGATCAAATAATCACTGCACTATATGTACGACAAAAACACATACATACGATATGCAACACATTAAATATGCTTGTGCAGCACAAAAGTCTTTGATGTTAATGTGCTTGCAAATAGTGTTAATGCCGTACATAGCCGGTATTTACAACTGTACTCGTACAATATTACTCTATAAGAAATGCCTTATATTTTCAAAGTGTTCAGTTTATTTGAGAAGCTGCACATCATAAGGAAATCATCTCTCAATATTTGTCCTAATAATTATTACACTTCATCCACACGAAGCGGTATGACTGTATTCTCACTGTAAATGTACGAGTCCATATTTATAATCATGTAGTTTAGGAAGAAGCCGAAAAACAAAACACAAAAAAAAATATTTGCGCTATTTTGAATCTTTTTTGTTACAAAACAGTTGCAGCCAGTAGCGGCCGGTGATCGAAATCCTCGGTGAGGCCAGATGCAACTAGTTTAAGTGCCTCCGATAGGAAATGTTTATTTATGATATTAATTATATTGTTATTATATTATTAATATAATTATTACTATATTATTATTATTATTATTTAGTCTATTATTATTACTGTTAATGAAAAATAATAATTTCACTCACCAAATAAGCTGTTATGCTGTGAGTTTCAGTGATTGTTTCAGTGTAATGAAGCATACCATATTATGTGTTGAAATTCCCCTTTCTATCTTTTCTTTTTATTTTCTTCCTTTCACAGCAATAAACAAGACCAACAGAGAAGTTTATTTTACACCACATTACCACTTAACCACTTATGTTGCCCATACCAGGATGCAATAGCAACTCGCCTTTTAAGATTATCTGTCAGAAAAATTGTCAGAGATGTAGGTATCTCGGTGGGTTCTCTCTTTATTTAAAACTTCCTTTCTTTCAATATTATTTCTTCTAGAAAAAGGACACTCTAACAATGAATTAACTACACCAGCATTATTTCTCGCATTTGTTTCTGTTTATATTTTCCCGAAATACATAACAACATTGGCCCATATTCACTACTGTACTACGAAGTACAATGTACAACACCCTCGCGTAAGTCATAAACTGAGACATAAGGGAAGAGAATAGTGTGGGTCTCTGCCTGCCAAAGAGCTGGAATTTTTGTTATGTATGGCCTATTTAGGAAGACAAGTCACCATTGCTATTCCCAGCCCACTTTACCCTTGAGGCCGGCCCATGGATGGGAGGAGTGAAACCTGACCAGGCCACGAGGCCGGACAAATTGTGCCTCAGCTACAACGTTTTAAGCGCAACCTCAAAAGCCCGCGAAAACACACGGAATGCAGAAACAGTCCCGGCACGAGCGATCCTGGCCACAGGAACAAATTTTACTGCAAAACAGGTCTATATACATCACAAGCCAGACCTGGCACGAGCGATCCTGGTCTCAGGAACAAATTTTACTGCAAAACAGTTCTATACATCACAAGCCAGACCCGGCACGAGCGATCCTTGCCTCAGGAACAAATTTTACTGCAAAATAGGTCTATCTACATAACAAAGTTTTCAAATGCTTCTACAGCGATATATGCTTCATTCAAATAACCAATACATTATATAAAAACACAAAATTTGATTTCAGTTAAGCCAAGTGACTGAGGCCCGGCCTTACTTGCCTCAGTCAATCAGCCGCCACTGGTTGACGCTCGTGTTAATATATTGATTAAATGAATTTTGTGAAGAACTGCATCACTGTGCTTCGGATATGAATATATAGTGTAGAACTGTAACATGTACTTTCCTTCCTTTTAGATTCTAATTAGAGAAAGTACTGTGAGGGTACAAAAATATCCATTTAGATTTTCCAGGAAATAAGCTTTTTCAGCATCTCTCATATTAGAAAAGTATATCCGTCCGAGTACAACGATGTATTCTAGTTATCTGATTTTGTTTATATACAGTATCAACGAATCAAATTATGGAAGAATGATCATATTGAATACAATAATTTTAATACAAAATTAATAGCACTTTATTTTACACGAAACGGTAGTAAAACTGAAATGGAATCATGATTATAATAGTAACAAATGTGTGTATTATTTTACCTTTTATTTCTGTCGACTATATTCATGTTATTATTGCATATCATTGGCTTCTGTCTGATTGCCAATTTATATTAAAATAAATGTGTTTTTTCTCTCTTTTTCTTTCTTCTTCTTCTTTTTTTTGCACTTGTGTGTTATTTATTGGCTTGAATTAAGTTACTTACTGTATTTAGTAAACTGTCCTTGTAAATTTATGTTATATTATTGGCTAAGACCACACCGTACACGAGCCTGGCTCTTACGGTAGTGGCTAGAAACATTTTTGTTTTACAAATTTAATTTGTACTCACTACCTAGTTAAATAAATATTGCTTTTAAATTTTGTTTCTATCGTAAGACATAATGAAATAAACCGACCAGCAAGTCTCCAAACCGTCATGTTTCTGAGAAATTAATTACTGTATGTAAAAATATCTCTACTTTTCGTTGTGAATTTAAAAAAAGGCCAGAGGTCTACAAGGCCAACTCGGGTAATCACTACTGTTAGAGAAGAGATCTGCATTGTTATAGCAATAGCATATGAAGGCTGTATATCATATACAACCTTCTTTGAGGGAGGTCTTCATTTATCATAAACACCGTAAACTTGTTTTTCTTTTAAGTCTGAAATATAAGTAACTTACATATTTTATTTCAATATCTATTAAATGACTTAATTTATATACTATGTCTTTCGAGTAAGAGTTCAATAAAATATACTATGAACAGCGATAGAACTTCACTGTTAAACGCGTAAAACATAAAATTATAAATTACTATGCGTTAAATTCAATTCAATTCAATTAGTAAGAACAATTTCTACTGAAAACTTAATCATTTAGGGCCGTATTCATAGATATTCTTAGAGCGGTCTTTCGGTGGATGATCAGCGAACTAACGTTTTTCGTATTCATAAACCAGTGTTAGCGATATGATATGATATGATATGATATGATATGATATGATATGATATGATATGATATGATATGATATGATATGATATGATGATATGATATGATATGATATGATATGATATGATATGATATGATATGATATGATATGATATGATATGATATGATATGATATGATATGATATGAATCCTGTACAAGTAGCCAGTCGATAGCCGGGGCTAGTTTAACACGCTCGTAGCGCGGGTTAGCGAAATGTCTATGAATAGCACCCTTACATTTCAGCCATGAATAAAGACTGTTGCTGTTCATTAATAAAATATGTAAATAAAAGACACAAATTAACAAATTTAGAGTCTAAAAGGTGCAGACTTTGAAATGCCATTCGCATATGAAAAATGCACATATGAATCTTCAAAAATTCATTTCATGTTTTAAAATTAAAGTGTTACAAAAAAATCTGTAACACATGACACCAAAATTGTCTACCCTCTTCATTCCGGTGTAGAGACCACTAAATAGTCGTTTATAAGCAATGAGAGCAAGGCCTGAAGAGAAAGAAAGTGGCCAACGTCTGCGTAAATCAAGTACAAATATATTCTATTAGTAGATTAGCATATAAAAATCCATATGTAACCGAATCACGCACTCGAAAGACAATTCATATTCATCGAAGCACATTAGCACCTTGTCTGAAACAAAAGTAACGCCTTTCTGAGCGGGAAACGATATCACATGGAAAGAGTTCGTCTACACGATGGCGCAGTCTATGATGAAATGAATTTCTCTTTTAGCTATTAACAGCGTTGCCAACCATCAAACACAAAATTATGGGACTGTAGTCTAGAAATTATCGGATTTTCCACAAAATTATCGCAAATATCAGTCATACTATCAAAACTTTACACAATACTGAATAAACTTTTAATCACTTTTCGCACGGAAGAAGCTCCAATAGCAGCTACGGACAGACTGTTTGTGACTAAACGATTAGCGAACTATGATGCAAGCTTACTACTGACTGACGAAGAATCCGCGCTCTACTCTGAGAATCTTGATGGAAAGCGGGACAGATATCCGTACCTTATTTCAGTAAGAGCGGTTGTCACAATTATAAGGTTTTCAGGAGAGGAAAAAAAGCGAAATGAAATTGATTGTGGATTACCGCCTTATGAACATGAAAACTGTTAACCCGCGTGATCCGATTCGAGGACACTGCCAGGCGGGGAGTTTGATTGGGGAGGTACATCTGTCAAAGTAATGGGACACACTCACGGACAGGAGAACGCGAATTCGATTATGCGCACTGTTCAAAACATACAGAGGTGAGCCTGCCTGGAGAGAAATAAAAAATAGGTTGCAGCCGCCAAATTACTCTTCAAGGAACGACCACTCATAGGCTATAAATTGAGGGAAAGAAGGCAGAGGACGGACACTGGAAAGTTTTCTTTTCTCAATCGTACTATCAGGGACTGGAATTCTTTACCTGCAGACTTACTAAAGGCTTTACCAACAACCAAAAATGTATTTAAAAATAGGCTTAAGGACTTTACTAATAGACGGTAATTATGCACAGTATTTCAAGGGTGTAAATGATATGTTGTAATTGAAGTGTTGTATCAGTGAAGAATTATGTTGTGTCAGTGAAGTGTGTTGTGTCAGTGAAATGTGTAGTGTAAGTGAAACGTGTTCCTGTCAGTGAAGCTTTATAGTTTATAGTGGCAGTGCAAAGTATATGAACAGTGAAATGTTTTTGAAGTGTTAGTGAAATCATGATAGAATCAGTGAAATGTGTCGTAGTTCCAGTGCAGTGAGTGAGTTGACAGCGAAATGAGTGTAATGTTGAAAGGTACTTGTGCAGATATGAACATATCATACTCGTGGGTTTTAGTTCGAACTTAGGTTTAAGATACAAATTAGATTTATTTCAAATGTTATTTTAAGTGATCGTTTCATTTAATTTAGGATATTCCCTGTTATTATTATTATTATTATTATTATTATTATTATTATTGTTAGTATTAATTATTAGTATTATTATTAATTGTATTTTAATTAATAAGTTTATTATTGTCATTATTGAGTGTAATTAGTTCCCACTGCCACCGGGTATATACCCATTGCAGTGTGAATAAATACATACATACATAAAGGCGGTTGTCCAAATATCCAATGTTATCTTGGCGATTATCCATGAAAATAACATTAAAGTGAATAATTATGAATTTGAAAGTTCACATTCGACCTCAATGCCCCAAAAATGGCATTGGCTTCCGACCTTGTACAAACAGATTCTCGTACACTATTAAGAGTTGAACTATCAGCTTTTGTGATCTGATAGAGAAGACTTTTTCTTATTAACAATCAGAAAATGGACACTTGCCTTAGTGAAATAGAGTACGGAACTTAAAACGTTTATCCAAAGTCCCAAAGGACTGAAAAACTCAAATGAATTTCATTAATGTGGTAATTTCTTCCCATGGAAAGCAAATTGGAACGAGATGATGAACGAAAACTATCTCATTATCTTATAAGTGTTATCGCATATCGCATCAGGTTTAAAAAAATCGCATAACGCGATAATTTATCCTATGGATGACAACGCTGGCTATTAACTTCCACCTAGTGTTGCCAAAACTCTCTATGAAAAAATTTCCAACCATAATTTTGAATACAGTAATCCCACCATATCCGCGGGAGATTCGTTCCGAAACAAACCGCGGAAAATAGGAACCCTATAAATAAGTTTCATTTCGTTAACATATTACAATATACTTATGATCAAGTTTAATTGACAAATTACAAACGAGAAAATATTAGCAGAAGCAAATAATAATACTGTAATAATAATAATAATAATAATAATAATAATAATAATAATAATAATAATAATAATAAAAACATTGTATATTAGTAGGCCTACACTGTCTTGTAAAAGCACGTGTCACGACAGTGATAAGTAAATAGTGGAGACGCCAATAACCATTGTGTTAGTGACTAATATTAGTAGTTTATAGTCTATGAATACAAGATACATCTAATTTCTATACTTTGTAAAATTCTTGAGAATAAGGCAGTAGACATTAAAATACGTAAAAACAAAGTCGCTGAGGCTAACCGCGGATGACGATTCCACAAATTCCACAAATTCCGCGGAGGAGAGATTACTGTATAGCTAACCATCTATAATCTTACTAGTTCCTAACAATGTTAAACGGTTTAATTTCAGCACCTAAATTAACCAGAAAATGTAGCTAAACATTATGTTTCCAATATAAAATAAATTCTAAAAGCTAAACAGATATTTTAAGAAAAGAGCTAGATCTGGCTACAAAATAGCTAAGTTGGCAACACTGTTTCCACGCACTGAAGCAATAATTAGAACGCTGTAAATCTAAAGAAGTTTGTAAACAGAATGTGATACAAATTCTTACAGTTATAAAACAAGTCCATGATACTCGTATAACAAAATATCTCCAATGAATTTCGTAAGTAGCACATAATTCAAAACAAATGTTCACAGTTATAAAACATGTCAATTATACAACTTAAAAAACGTAATATAATTATTACCATACAGTAATAAAGTCAACGATTCAGCGTCGCTAGGGCAGACTATAGCAAGGAATTAGTTAACAATATTCATGTTCTCACACCAGTATTTAAATAAACCGTCTTGACAGCTGTCTTGCAACAACAGCGGGCCCAAGCCAAATTTCGGCGATGGCGGAGTGGTGGACAAAGCCAAGAATGTGAGGGTCTTTCTTGGAGTTCTCCAGTTCTTCCCTCATCATTCCATCCTAGATCATATATACCCCAGATAGGTCGGCCTTACAGGCTTTGACGTTAACAACTTTTGTCAGGTTTACTACGCTGCCATCTAGTTGTTACATAAGGAGTCACGTCATAATTCCCATTTGAATTTCATTAGCGACTGTACTGCCATCTCGTGTTCGTTACGGCGGACGGGTGGCGATCCTGGCGGTTGTTCTCTTCAAAGTGCAAACGATTGTAACATAGCTATGATTTATCTGTTACATATATGATCTAGAACTCATCAAGAATCTCCACAATTTCTCTTTAATTATCATTTCTGCCCCGAAAAATAGCACATCTCCATCTCCTATGTTTGCGTGACATCGAAGCTTCGCGGTTTGTCCAAAGATTGGTAGACGGCAATGGTGGTGAGTTCTAGACGACTCATAGTTGTGTGTATAAGAGACACCGAAGCCCTCCAGGTTGTCGGTTGCCTGACGGGTATAACAGCTTACGTATACATTTACTCTATATAGATATATAAGGAACGGCAGATCATCACCAGAGGAAGTATGAATATACGGGTTTGAAGGAGACTGGGCAGGAATGCGTAGTGTGGCGGCTTTGCCGGACAGCACAGTCGACGCGCAACTCATCACGAGTGCACAAAAAGCTTATTTGGGCTGAAGTGCCCGTATCTCGCCCGTTAAGCACACCTATACCTCTCTATATCCCTATCATTAAAGTGAAAGAACATCTGAACAAATGTGGAGTGAAAGAGAGAGAAATTGTAAGTGTAATTAAATAAATTAGATGTTTCATGGTTTTCAATGTTGTGGGTTGGGAGTAGTATCAGGGGTACTATAACTGTAGGAGTATTATAGAAATAAATTTATGGAAAGAGGTAATAAAAGAGGAAATTTAGGAGTGAAGTGAAGAGAAAGAGATAAATACGTAAATAAATAAAGGAATAGTAGGGAAATAGTAAGTGACGTGTAAAATAGGGAAAAGGGAAATGTAAACAAATAATTTCGAAGAAAATAGCTGGAAAATAATGATTAAGAGTACGTAGATTTGAGAATAGAGAATAAAATATATAAATAATATAAATTATTAAGGAAGGGAATATGAAATATTTAATAGGAAAGCGAGAAATGGAAAGGAGACAGTCTAGGTATGAGACAGAGAATAGAATAGGATAGATAGGGAAGAATAGACAGCAATTTATTTAAAACAGAAGAATAGGAAGTAATCAGCAAATACTTGGCAAATGAATATATATTAATAGATTTTTAGTAGGTTATTTTACGACGCTTTATCAACATATTAGGTTATTTAGCGTCTGAATGAGATGAAATTGATAATGCCGGCGAAATGAGTTCGAGGTCCAGCACCGAAAGTTACCCAGCATTTGTTCATATTGGGTTGAGGGAAAACCCCGGAAAAAACCTCAACCAGGTAACTTGCCCCAACCAGAAATCGAACCCGGGCCACCTGGTTTCGTGATCAGACGCGCTAACCGTTACTCCACAGATGTGGACTGCAGAGAAGAAGAAAGTTAGCTTCCCTTATGAAAAGGTTGCCAGATTTGACAAAGCGTATTACATATAATTTGTAAACACACCTAAAAGGTAAAATGATATGCATTTGAAACGATGAGGGAATCGAATATACAAAATGTCAGAAAAATTTACACTTAAGTAGCTTTTGTGCTCATTTACAGTTAAGAAAGGAAAAAAAAAATATCATCAGATAGGTTAGAATGATATGAATGCCATATACCGCGAGAAAAATAATAGTACGGATTTATTGGTATTGATATGTAAACCAATCAACAGCTATCGGTTAAGATAACTTGAAATTTCCATTATCGCTCCCATACAAGTGATTTCTCGATATCTGAACCAATCCTTTGAGGGTACTAATGGCTATTTCCTTCACAATGCTGTGTGTTAGCCCTAAGTTTTTACATTTGTTGGCAAAGAAGGAGGGTACGGTACCTCGTGCTCCCACCATCAGACCTATTACATCAATGTGGGACAGGCTGTATTTATCTTTATAGAACGGGATTGTTGGTTCATAGATCCGTTTCTTTTCACTGTCCACCTCATGCGGTTGATCTGCATGTGTCTCAAATCTGATAGTGGGATCGAGAATGTATGCAGAGTTGTTCTTAATGGCAACGATATCAATTCGCCGAACACTTCCTTGTGTGGCTAGACCCTGCACCTCTTGATGGACTGTAAACCCTACTTCCTACAGTGCCTCGGCCAGCATAGAACGGACAGCATGGTGACGGATGTTGCGAAGGGCCTCAATACACGGGCAGAAGCCAAGGATATGGGGAAGAGTTTCAATCTCGCTGAGACAGCACCTACAGCGGGTACCATCCCGACTTCTACCCGGTACAGCTCGGACCGGAGCGACATAGCCTACCATTTTAAGGGCGTCTATCCATTCCGAGAGGGTTAGACCATTGTGATTTCTTATCCAGCTGTTTGCTGCGGGGAACTCTTTGTTAAGAATCACTCCTTTACCCTTTTGTTGCAATGTACACCAATTTTAAAAAAAGTATGTATTAAAGGGATGGTGGATCGAAAGGGAAGAATAGATAGCAATTCATTTAAAACAGAAGAATAAAAAGTAATCAGGAAACACTTGGCAAATGAATATATTAATAGAAAAGGGTGATATGTATTAAAGGCATGGTGGATCGAAAAGCAGAAATGTAATGGTACACCATTACTGTGAATTGTAAAACTGGCCGACAAATAAGTATTAATATCAATATCCTAATATCAATATCCCTATCGTTCAGAATAGGTGTAGTAGGTTTCTAACCTTGTTCCGCCTATCCCTCTTTCTCTTCCATTTTGTCACTCCTATTCATTCATTCACTCATCCATGTATCCTTATTTACTTCCTTCTTCCCTTAATTCTTTCAATTACTGCTTCTTACTTTATTTCATATTCTCTAGCTTTCTTTAATTGGAGTTCCATGCATTTTCGCATATACACATTAAAATTTTACACAGCAGTGTGGTCATAGCATGGAAACAAAGGAAAGAATCCAGAAAATGCGCTGAAGGAGTATTACGATTTACTCTCTCTCCTCTTTTCATTGTATTTTGTGGTTTCGAGCTGCAGTGACAAAGGGATGCTGAAATGTTCAGAGGGAGACATTCACTCACGGACAGCGATTACATTCCCCACACCTACGTGTACCCACCATGCAACAGGTGGCCCGGAGGCGGAAAGATGGCATTAACGTAAGAACGACAGTTCTGCAGTCCCGTTTACCGCAGAGTGGACGAAAAGTAACAAGTAGCAAACTTTAAAGCGGCCGTATTCAACAAAAAGTACAAATCTCCACGTCAATTAAAATTCGAGGTTTAAATAAGAAGTCTCTAACTGGATTCCCAGAGTTAAAGTTAGATATCTCATTACTATTTTATAAAAGTACAACAGGTATAAAGTCAGAATGCCATATATAGACTGCAGAAATGGCTTTAAGAAGTTTAAACACCGATGAAAATGGTTAGTTCACGTTTTAGAATGACACAATATGGAATTTCCACGGAGATTCATACTTTAAATTTGAAAATTCGTCACATGAGAGGTGAGCGAATTTTAATTTTAAGCTAGCGTAAACCTTATCCATAAAATGAAAATAGATATCCTTTCAGTTTTAATTATATTAAATATTTAGGCCCCTTAACATGTCTTCCTTCAGTATTATACAACATATAACTTAAAATATAGTAGACTGTACAGTATACACTAACCATCAAATGTAAATGGTGTGTAATATTTAAAAGGTTTCCACAGTGTTCAACGCCATGCGAGATTTTTTGTTTTTCTTTTTTTTTTTTCACAGATATAGAAAAATCCAACGTTTCGGAGCTACGTAATGGCTTCATTATCAGACAATACAAGATAGTGCTTCTCCTTGCTTTAGCATGCAGTGAATTAGAAAGCATCCGACAAAAACTGGTCTAGACGGACTCTGTTATACATCTTACTGAGACACATTTTAATTAATCGAACTAGTTTTTTGGGAATACCAAATTCAATAAGAATATTATATAAAACTTCTCTCTTAACCGAGACATATGCCTTTTTTAAACCTACTGATGTACTGTACCCATATACTCTAATTTTTTCTCCAATATCTGTGTAATACAAAAAATGTTATCAATAGTCGATCTATTACGCCTGAAACCACATTGATGATCCCCAATAACTTCATCCACATATGGAGTTAATCTTCTCAAAAGAATATTGGACAAAATTTTGTACGACGTCAACAAAAGTGAAATTCCTTGAATACTTTAGTCTTTTCCTCCCTTCTTAAATATAGCTACAATTATGGACTCCTTCCATTGTTCTGGTACAATTTCCTTTTCCCAAATAGCAAGTACAAACTTATAAATTTCGCTAGATAATGCGTTTTCACCATATTGCATTAATTATGCTGGAATTTGATCGATACCTGGAGACTTGTACTTTTTCAGCTTTTCTATTTTTATTAGTATTATTACTATTATTATTATTATTATTATTATTATTATTATTATTATTATTTCCTTTCTCACATGAACGGCTATGGGTATACAATGTGAATTTACGTGTCTGTGCGCCTGAGTCAGAGTGTATGTGCCTGTCGAAAGAGATGACGGATATCGAATGTAATAATATATTCTAAGAATAAGGTTATGTAACGTGAATAAGTATGTGTAACTTATAACATGACGAAGTAAATCATTTCGCACCGCACAAAATGTAATTATAATGAGAAAGTATCTGTCACTTTTCAGACGTTCATTTTTTTTACTAAGTTCTTATGTATCCTCCAATGTTGAATAAATTTATATTAACACTACCATAATACTGCATTCGCCTTTATTGAATTTTACATATACCGGTACTATATTTATGGACGTTTATCTAGACATTTCGTAAGTTACAGTAACTGAAAAATGTGTTAATATGTATGTGAAAATATGTAAAAGAGTATAAAAATAATTATGTAACACTATTCAATAACAGAAAATTATAAAATAAAACAAAGGAAAAAGTGGAAGTACAGTGATTCGAAGCAGAGTCCTCTCGCGTCATAGTCTACACTCTACAACAGCGGTCATCAGCACAGAGCACCCTGGGGCTAGCGTCTCTTACCCGCGGAGAACACACTACACTATGGTGCATTCGTAGCTGCTAGCGGGTATGATCTCTACCTCTTCCTGCTGCACGACGGAGCACACGGGACGGCTCCGCTTACCTTTTACCCATATCAGCGAGAGCTGACGACCACTGCTGAACAACGTTAACCGTTAGTTCATGAAGCCTTTCGATAAACGAGCTGCAGCTGACAAATGACATGAAACCTGACAATACTATTTTAAAAAGTTTGCTTTTTGTGGAAATGGCAGCCACCGGCGTAGCACAGGCGGTAGCACACTTGCCTATGCGTTCGGAGATGCGCTTGGGAATGAGTTCGATTCCCGCTCGGACTGATTACCTTGATGTTTTTTCTTTCTAGGTTTCTTCAAGTTTAGGGCGAATGGCAGGCAATCATATGACGAATACTAGGCCTCATTTCGCCAAATAACATTTCGCTATCACCACTTTTATCGGTGGTAAATAATCTAGTTCATACAAAGCGTCGTTGAATAACCTAAAAAATAGGTCTAACTGCCTACACATTTAACTCGGTAAGTTTGAATTGAATCTTCATACCCAAAAAAATACTATATGGATTTCATTAAAACACCTCATTTCCCCTTCGCCTTTTCCCCTGGCAATTTATGCAATCAAAGATTGTTATTGAGTTCAAAAGGAGCAGGTCCTACGATCTAAACATGTGATCTGTCATTCTGATACTCCTGCTTCTGCTGTTGAAGGTGATGATAAAAAAAATCGTATGTTTGTTCATAAACATAAAAAGCAGCACATAAGACACAAACCTGCACGATAACAGCAAACAATTTCAACAACATTTAAACAATTAGTAGGATTATCAGACGAAAATTACTGACTTCCATTAGCTTCCTATTTCACGTGAAAAAAAGAATGCATGCAGTGATTAACATCTGAGGTTGTTACGTTTAAAATAGAAGCACAAGGAAAAATTCGCATCTTAACGACAGGAAGCATTTTGCCACATCTGGAGTTTTGATGTCTATCATGGAAATCTGAAACATTATGCGGCTTTGTACGAGACCACGTGACTTCTCAGACGCGGTCACAGCCATCAAGATAAAACAAGGAAACGCCAAATTTAGTTTCTCGATGTTTCTTTCAATCCCCGACAAAGACACTATTTTTTGTCTAATTCTTCATCGCTTCATTTATTTTACTAAGCTTTCAACAATTGATGCGAAATTCAATTTCAAAATAAGAAACGAATAGCCTAATTTTATTGCTAATGAAACGACGATTTTAAGGAAGTTAAAGACATTCTAAGACAATACAAAACTATAAATCGAGATTAGAAGATAATTACAGATGAAGTCGGCTAAAGAGGAGATAGGAGCCGTGTATATAAAAAAAAAAACAGAAAAAAAATGCATCTATCAAATATATTGTTTGTGGACGTTGGTTTAAACAGAAGAGATTTTCAATTAATCATCAAATAACATATAAAGATATGTTGGTCAACAGAGGAAACTAGAGATCTAATCAATGAACTATATTATGACTGCTACTGCCGCTGCCACCATCACCACAGTCGTAAAGATACAGTCTGTGTGGGTAAACGTAGTTGGAGTTTGCGGTTTCTTTTTGTCGATTAAGGTGTTTCCCAGCCGAGGAAAAACAAGATGTATACTGTCATTAAGAGTAGTTCTAGCTTTTCTTACAATTTTTTTGTCCAATGCGAAGCCAGAGTCCCCAAGAAGAAATTGTGCGCGCCTGCCCATCTTGTAACATTGATAGTAAACGATTAAATGTTGCTACGAGAATATAGGCCTAAGTACTGATAAACTTTGTACAAAATATCCTATTTTTGTATAATACCACACGTCTACAATTAGGCCTACGTACTGCAATACTCATGCACGCATGAACGCTACTTCAAATAAAAATATAGAAATTTTTCAAAGAAAATGCAAAATAGGCACTCACTATCACGCCACTAAAACAGAATCAGATTGCTCTTCACTGGCTAGGGCAGTCTAGGTTATATTCTTTTTCCCATGACTCATCCAGATTAGAGCGATATTCACCCGTATAACTTGCCAAATTCAAATAAGAGCATTATTATTATTATTATTATTATTATTATTATTATTATTATTATTATTATTATTAAAAGGTAAAGGTATCCCCGTAACATGCCATAAAGGCACTTGGGGGGCATGGAGGTAGAGCCCCATGCTTTCCGTGACCTCGGCACTAGAATGAGGTGGTGTGGTCGGCACCACGCTCTGACCGCCTTTTACCCCCGGGAAAGACCCGGTACTCAATTTTATAGGAGGCTGAGTGAACCTCGGGGCCGTTCTGAAAGTTTGGCAACGAGAAAAAAATCCTATCACCACCTGGGATCGAACCCCGGACCTTCCAGTCCGTAGCCAGCTGCTCTACCAACTGAGCTACACGGCCGCCATTGTTATTGTTATTATTATTATTATTATTATTATTATTATTATTATTATTATTATTATTATTATTATTATTAGTAGTAGTAGTAGTATTATTATTAATTTAATTACAAAAATGAAAATCCCTCCCGAGTGTCTGACAAAAAAGTCGTCTCTAGTATGCCGTCCATCTGTCTACCTACAGTGCAGACTCTACACTATGTAAGTGAATGTATGCTTGTACGTGTGAAGAGATTTTTTTTCTACATAAGAGATGGAGTATGGGTATGCTGTACATATGAATCAATTCATCTGAGATTCACACACATGAAATTTCATGTTACTAAAAAGTGAAAGCGGATTTTGAGGAAATCCCAATGATTGCGCATAACCTCTATACAGGAACTAGAGTAACGAAATTACGATAAATAAATACAATTTTCTGTAAGATTTAAGTGTGTGTAATGAACGGAATTAAATAAGTTATGATTAACTAACAATCAATCCTCCAATAATAATAATAATAATAATAATAATAATAATAATAATAATAATAATAATAATAATAATAATAACAACAATAATTTGATGGGAGACCGGAGGGAATAAGACCTTTCTTCTTAACTTTTACAATAAACTGCCTAGCCTTTATTAATCAGTTAATATTTTAGTGGTTTGATTTTTACTGTAGGCCTATTTGTAAATTTAATATTAATTGTAATTACAATTGTAATTGTAACTTCAAGTTAACCAAAACCATTGTCCTTTCTCTCAAATTTTCTAACGAGGACATTAACAAAATTTGTCTAATGGTATTGAGAGATTTATTATCCATTTTACACAATCACTTGTATAACACTACGTAATATATATATATATATATATATATATATATATATATATATTACTCTTCATTGTACTTTCATCTCAAGTTTCTTCGAAATCAAATTGTACTTTATTTTTAGATTTATCATGGTTCCATATTCTCTCCGCAAATCATATTTTATTTTATTTTTAATTTAACCTCTGTTTTGTATTCTGGATTCTAGTGGTCAGCCGTAGATGTCGGCCAGATGTCCCAAATTGTGGAATTAGTAGTAATATTGTAGTTTTAATCCCTTGGTAGAGAGGAAGAGAAGGCCTGATGGCCTTATCTCTAACAGGATATATATATATATATATATATATACTAGATGGGAAGATAATATTAAAATGGATTTGAGGGAGGTGAGCTATGATGGTAGGGACTGGATATTAATCTTGCTCAGGATAGGGACCAATGGCGGGCTTATGTGAGGGCGGCAATGAACTTCTGGGTTCCTTAAAAGCCATATGTAAGTAATTTCTCATATTAAATAATATATTGAGCACTCTGATATGCTAAATCACTATATTACATAATACGTAAAACCTTGGATTACGAGTAACTTGGTTTACGAGTGTTTTGCAAAACGAGGCGAACAATAAGAAAACATTTTTATTTGATAAATGAGCGATGTCTTGCAATACGAGCAGCACGATTTGTACGTAACTTGCTTCGCTTGCGAGCAACAGCAAGAGGCAATGGAGGGGATCTTGTGTGAGGAGGAAGAGGAGAATAGAGTGGACGAATTCCTCGCTTCGAATGAGATTAAAGAGGTGTGTAAAATGTGGGAAGCAATACAAAATTTTGTTCAAATTCACCATCCTGATAAGGTTGTAGCAGGTTTCGATTAATCTGTTTAACGACAACGCAATGTCACATTTCCGAAAAATCCTCAAAACGAAGCATAAGTAGGTGTCACTTGATAGGTTCTTAGTCAAAGCAAAAGATTCCAGTCAGTCAAGCAGTCAGAAGTGATTCCGTTAGTGATATGAAAATATTTTGTTTAAATGTTCAAGAAGTTTACTAAGTAGTAAAACAGGTGAAATACACTCAAAAACAAAATAAAGTAAAGTAATTTGTGTTGCACAATCGTAATGAATGTTACGTGAATTATACTGTACTTTATATGAATAAAAGGTTGTGAAACGAATGAATCTGAGTTTGTATTGTTTTTTTAATGGAGAAAGTTTCTTTGCTATGCGAGTGTTTTGGATTAAAAGCACGTTTTCGGAACCAATTATGCTGGTAATCCAAGGTTTTACTGCACTGATTACTATATGAACTGCTAGATGCATAACTTCTACGTTCATAGCAGTGAAAGGTTTAAGATAATCGTAGGCGTTTAGAAGATGGAAGGAATAGTGACAAAAGTGCTAAAATCATTTAGTCTGCTATAGTGAATAGATTATTGTGAAACTGCCAATCAGATTTGATCACTGTGCTCTATATTGTATAATATTCCAATAGATGGACAAGTTAGTAAAAAATTGTGGGCAGAAACAATTCGTATATTAAGTCAATGCCTGGAATAGGGACTGTGTTAAACTGCCAATCAGATTTGATCACTGTACCCGTGTATTGTATAATACTCCAATAGATGGACAGTTTAGTAAAAAATTGTGGGCAGCAACAATTCGTATACTAAGTCAATGCCTGGAATAGGGACTGTGTTAAACTGCCAATCAGATTTGATCACTGTACCCGTGTATTGTATAATACTCCAATAGATGGACAGTTTAGTAAAAAATTGTGGGCGGAAACAATTCGTATACTAAGTCAATGCCTGGAATAGGGACTGTGTTAAACTGCCAATCAGATTTGATCACTGTACCCGTGTATTGTATAATACTCCAATAGATGGACAGTTTAGTACAAAATTGTGGGCGGAAACAATTCGTATACTAAGTCAATGCCTGGAATAGGGACTGTGTTAAACTGCCAATCAGATTTGATCACTGTACCCGTGTATTCTATAATACTCCAATAGATGGACAGTTTAGTAAAAAATTGTGAGCAGCAACAATTCGTATACTAAGTCAATGCCTGGAATAGGGACTGTGTTAAACTGCCAATCAGATTTGATCACTGTACCCGTATATTGTATAATACTCCAATAGATGGACAGTTTAGTAAAAAATGTGGGCGGAAACAATTCGTATACTAAGTCAATGCCTGGAATAGGGACTGTGTTAAACTGCCAATCAGATTTGATCACTGTACCCGTGTATTGTATAATACTCCAATAGATGGACAGTTTAGTACAAAATTGTGGGCGGAAACAATTCGTATACTAAGTCAATGCCTGGAATAGGGACTGTGTTAAACTGCCAATCAGATTTGATCACTGTACCCGTGTATTCTATAATACTCCAATAGATGGACAGTTTAGTAAAAAATTGTGAGCAGCAACAATTCGTATACTAAGTTAATGCCTGGAATAGGGACTGTGTTAAACTGCCAATCAGATTTGATCACTGTACCCGTGTATTGTATAATACTCCAATAGATGGACAGTTTAGTAAAAAATTGTGAGCAGCAACAATTCGTATACTAAGTCAATGCCTGGAATAGGGACTGTGTTAAACTGCCAATCAGATTTGATCACTGTACCCGTGTATTGTATAATACTCCAATAGATGGACAGTTTATTAAAAAATTGTGGGCAGAACCAATTCATGGAAGTCAAAGGCTGGAGTGGGAAGTGTGTGAAACTGCCAATCAAATTTGATCACTGTGCCCGCACCTGGAGCGAACTACGGTCGAGATGGATTAGGTACCTTAACGGTATAGGCTTTGGTTTAGGACGGGGTTCATCTGTATAGCCATAGGGAACATATTGCAATATTTTGCAAAATGCCTATTACTATATACCTGTGTGTGTGCGCGTGCGTGTGTGTGTGTGTGTGTCACGTAGTGTTGTTGCTGTTATTCTGTTGTTATTCTTCAAATGTTTTTTTTACCGGTGTAGTTCCTGGTTAAGAGCATCTTTACAGATCATCTTTTTTTCCACGAAGGAAATATATTTTCTATGTAATGCACATATTTTATGAAAGTACTATATTTGCCTGAAGATGATCTTCAAAGGTTACTTCACCGATTTGTAATAACTGCAGACAAATACAATATGGGAGTATCAAGTACGAAAACAAAATGCATGTGCATATCTAAATATCCAATAAGATGCAAATTGGAAATTAATGGTAAAATTATAGAACAGGTCATGAGTTTAAAATATTTAGGGGTTAATATAACAAGTCATCGGGATGTAATAAATGAAGTAAGAGATCAAGTCTCCAAAGCCTCCAGACTGTCGGGTTGCCTAAGGGATGTAATATTGAAGAATAAATATCTCAATATTGAAAGTAAAATGAAAATCTTTAAAACCACAATAAGACCAGTGATGACGTATAGTGCAGAGACAAAGAAGACTGAACAACTCATGCGTACATCTACGAGCCATAGTTGGTAAAACTAGACTTGATAGAGTAAGAAATGAAGATGTGAGACAACAGTGCAATATAATGGACGTTAAAAAGTTCATAAATATGAGAAAGAAAGAATGGAATGCGCACATAGACAGAGCAGATAACTCAAGACTTATTAAAATAGTACGAGATATGATTCCCAGTGGCAAAAGAGATGTGGGCCGACCGAAAAAACGGTGGAAGGAAGGACTGATGTCATCTTCTGCTGAATCGTCTCCTGTGTGAAGACAAACAGGCCATGTGCCTATATAAAAGAAGAAGAAGAAGAATTATATTTGCTATGATTTCTAAGCGTAGTGTTGCTGCTGGAATGCAGATACTTTCATTTCATTATTTGTAAGCAATTGTATGCATTTTTGTAAAATAAATAAAACTGAATGGGTACCAAATTAAGTCTCCATGGAATCCCAAGGTATCACATATGATACCTAGCATAAAACAAGAATTGAGGTCATGATAAAAATTTTGACTGGTTAGTGTTTGTCTTTGTATCGCCAATTATCCAATAAATAATATTTTAACATTTTTTTTTTACTTTAAATTTGTCTCCGGACTGAAGACGATAGTGAATAGATTATTATTGTATTTTTGTAGTGTTCTTATACACAAACTTGCTTATACGCCATTTTATTGACACACTGATTAAAATGATTCATTCATAAATACATCGCGGGCACACAATATGACCGGCCAACATATCGCGCTAAAATGGCAGGTTCGCATCTCAACCACTGCTGTCAATTGAAGCCGGCTTCAATTTATACACATACAATGGGCACTATAATTTACTAATGCATTATTATATTATATTATATGATTAATAATTGCATACATATTGCTATATTAACTGTTACTTTAAGAAATTTAATATTCAGATATACGATAATTAATATGTGAATTCATCATCCGTCCGCTAAGAAAGAAATGAACTGAATAAAGGCATGATAGATAATTCATTTACCACAATTTATTTATTTTATTTATTCGTAACAGCCACCGGCATGACTCAGTCGGTTAAAGCGCTTATCTGCCGGTCTAAAGTTGCGCTCGGACGCGGGTTCGATCCCCGATTGGGCTGATTACCTGGTTGGGTTTTTCCCTAGCTTTCCTCCAACCGTAAGGTGAATGCCAGGTAATCTATGGCGAATCCTCGGCCTCATCTCGCCAAATACCATCTCGCTATCGTAGTTGATACAGCGTCGTTAAATAACCAACTCAAAAAAAATTATTCGTAACGGCTTAATTTATGTAACGTGAAAGTATCAGTTTTAGGTTTTGTGAAATGTATTCAACATTTGGCCCCTCCATATCATTCTTTACCTTAGTAGTTATCGAAATTGCTACAAGTGTGTTTGGTTCCTGATTTGAACATAACAATTTGGAATGCACTCGCGCTAGTTCAATCGAATTTATACCGAATATGAAAGGAAATTTCATGGAGCAAGGCCAAATTACTCACGCACGGTTTAATAACAGTTATGTTCACCGATGTGGCGATGTTACAAAGGCTTGCTCGGAGGTTACAACGCAATTCAACTTGATTTAATATTAGTTCTTATGAATCGGAACTAGACGTCACACCCCTGAAGTAATAGCCAACATTCTCAAATGAGGAAGATTAAGCAAGTCAGACAACAGGACTGACCTCGCAGATAGTATGTTTTACACGATTACATGCACATCATTGAACGGATACAATGAGTTAATACTGTAGTTTAGTGATAATACAAAGGGAAACAGAAGTATGTGAAAAAAAAGTTTCATGGCCTATTTATAAACCACGAAATCCAAAGAAACTATTTGATTAAAACATTAATTACCTCAGTTGTCTGGCTATAACTGGCTTAAATATTCTTTGAAATGCATCACAAATGTGATATCGCATCAGTCACAGTGCGATATACAGATATAAAATATGTAGTTTCTGTATTCTTTTTTTTGCCATTTTTGTCCAATAAGTCTTCGTTCTTCAATTCTGGGATCATTAAAAATAATGTTCTTCACTTCTTATTGATATGTATAGATTATTTTACATTTTGTTTATTTTCTAGCAATCTTACATACAAATCATAGTTGCTGCTTTTTCATTCCTTAATATTTTTCTTTACTAACGAAACTGACCTAACAGAGGGAGTTTGGAATTGAACGGGTTACATCAGCTTCTTGTCTATGCGGATGACGTGAATATGTTAGGAGAAAATCCTCAAACGAGTAGGGAAAACACGGAAAATTTACTTGAAGCAAGTAAAGCGATAGGTTTGGAAGTAAATCTCGAAAAGACAAAGTATATGATTATGTCTCGTGACGAGAATATTTACGAAATGGAAATATAAAAATTGGACATTTATCCTTTGAAGAGGGGAAAAATTAAAATATCTTGGAGCAAAAGTAACAAATATAAACGACACTCGGGAGGAAATTAAACACAGAATAAATATGGGAAAGCCTGTTATTATTCGGTTGGGAAGCTTTTGTCATCTAGTCTTCTGTCAAAAAATCTTAAAGTTAGAATTTATAAAACAGTTTTATTACCGGTTGTTCTGTATGATTGTGAAACTTGGACTCTCACTTTGAGAGAGGAATAGAGATTAACGGTGTTTGAGAATAAGGTTCTTAAGAAAATATTTTGGGCTAAGAGAGATCACGATGACTCACTGCAGTTTAAGAACTTCCTAAAGCAGCATTTTAAAAATATATTTCAACTTATATACCTGGCATGATCGCCACTGCCTAAATGAAGAAATGATAGTTAAGTTTTGTTATTTTCGCTGCTGTGAATAAATGTTAGTTTTCTTTAGTTTAAAAATCATACCTTATTCTGTGTTGCAGTATACAACCATGGTTATCGGTGAATTTCTATTATCTAACTGAGCATTTACTACCCCATTACCTCTTGGCTTAGTTGACTCAGGAGTGGTGTCTTGTTGGTATGACTTTTGAGGTTCAGATCTGTCACAGTTGACTAAAAAATTGAGAATTCTTTTTTAGTACAAGAAAAACGGGAAAACAATCAGCCCTTTTGTGTTTATTGTCGTTGTTTAGTCAACTATCCGAAGACAAGTCTGAACCTCACAAGTGATACCAACAAGGCACTACTTATTAGGAAACTAGGCCGGGAGATAATGAGATAGGATGCTCAGTTCCTTCCCCCCCACCCCCATAGCATACATCGCAGATTAGCTATATGTTACACTGATCCGACTTCAGTTGCATACGAACAAATTGTTCTTCCTCTGACACATATATCGTCAAGTTAGGTATACTGCCTGATAATAGATGTACATACCACAGAGAATCTCAATCAGAGGTATTGTGTTTATTATCTGTCCATAAATAGTCCCTGCCTTTAATTTCCTAACTTTTAGGGTTTTTTTTTTTTACTCTTAGGGAATTTTTATGTAAACTTAAGGGCATTTTATTTGTCATTTTTCCACTTATTTTTTCATCAACATCCGCCCCTAGTTATATAAAATATTATTCAGTCCGCGAAATAGTTTTCTTCGCCTGTTCCTCCATATATTTACTGATATGAGTCTATGCTATCAACAAGATTGTCTCAAGGTATAATATAAAGTTTGTGGTTTTGCTAATTTCTAACATAATCTTACGAAATATTGTAATTATGATTGTAATTTATTTATATTGCATTGTACGACAGAGCGATGCATTTATTTTTCTCTCTTTCTATAGTAGTCTCTGGTTGGTCTAGCAATCACGAGGCCAGTCATTGCTTCCAAGGCTCGCGGGTTCAAATCCGCCCGAAGGGCGATAGATTTTTTTTTAAAGGCCGACAAAATCCTTAGCACGAGTTCCTCTGGAAGGAAAGTAAAGCTGTGGGTCTCTTATAGTAAATTTATAGAAAGTAAAATAATTCTTCTCTGATAAATGAATTCAGGCAAAATTTTCCCGGTTGTTTCTCGCCTACGTTGATATTTGAGGTAGGACAATAGGCTTAGAACAATAATTGTCTTACTGCATGTGGGCGGCTTGTTCTACCAATCACACCTAAAATCCATCCATCCCCATTTTTTCTCTTCTTTTCTTCCGTTTTCCCTTTTATCCCCATTTTCTTTCTTTCTGCTTATCTATTTTTTATAGTTTATTTCTTCTTCACTTCAAGGATTCTTTCGATGAAGGTTAACTATAAAAATTAGACTTCTCCTCAGGTAATTGTGTTATTTTTTCCATGATCTAAGTTGTAAACTGAAAGTGGACTAATATAAGCAAGGCCATACATTAATTCGTGTAATTTTTAACTCAGCTTATAAGTATGTAGTTGACAATAGATCATCGCCAGTGCTGTCAAATTACATTGGTTCTTACCAACATTAACATTAATTTTGAAGTCCTGATTTAAGTTATCAATTAATTCTGGTAATATTGAAGGAGAGAGAGACAGTATTCTATACTTTGTTCAGGCAGTATCAAACAATGCATAACAAACCAAACAGGTGCGTTAAATCACGTGGGTCGTACTTCAATTAAAAACCAGATTTCATTATGGGCCTGCCCAATGTGTTTGCTATGTAAGAAGTGTACGACGAGAAGATGGCTGTCAAAAACAAGAAAGGTTACGTAAAACCAGTTTATTCCGAGAAAATAAACAAGCGCTTTTAAGTGTTGTTTAATATGTGACACTTGAATTTGACATAGAAGTTCCTTTGTAAATACGTGATGATACAGAGACCATCAATATTCATTATGCAACATCCCTCCACAGAGCCAGCTGAGATCTACATTATTACGCACGTCGCCCCGGGCTTGCCGAGGAAACCGGACTCAAGACATTTGATCTCTGCAGGTACAACAGATAATCGTCGAGCGACCGATGATCCAACCGACGGATCCCAACGAATTATTTACTAAGCCTCACAGTGCCGCGTATGTGGCTCCGCGCTAACGCCATCTAAAGTGCTCGGATTCGATTCCCGGCCAGGTCGTGACGGAATGTGTTGTGAATAAAGCAGACGTTGAAGAGGATTTTTTTTCGGGGTACTGTCTTAAAATCATTCCTGGAAAGACACAAGCAACTATATTAGGACACAAACGGCAAACCGACGCTGTAAAACACCTTGACATTTCCCCCGTTAAAATAAGTACAGTGCATATCCTTTTAAGTTCTTCAGTAAAAAATCTTGGCATTCACATGGATAATAATCTCAACTGGGATTTGCAAATCACAGAAACCTGCAGAAAAGTATATTCTATTATCCATGTGCTAAAAAGGATAAATGTTCATCTCCCCTCTTGCTTAAAAAAGTCCCTTGTAGAGACACTTGTATTTCCCTATTTTGACTACGCTGACATTTTACTGACTGACCTCTCCAGCGACAACAAAACGAAACTTCAACGTGCTCATAATTTGTGTGTACGTTTTGTAAGCAATGTTCGTAAATATGATCATATTACCCCATCCCTGGAAGCAATAGGTTGGCTTAAACTAGATAAGAAAATAAATTTACATTCACTTCTCTTTCTCTTCGAAATCTTGAACTCTTCTATTCCTTCGTACCTGTCGTCTCGCTTCACTTACCTTTTTTCCCACCATAATCTGAACACACGCTCTCGTCATGAAACAATACTAACAATACCATCCCATCGCACCTCCTCATACTCATCCTCTTTCACAATAGCCCTGCCAAGACTCTGGAATTCGCTACCTGCTAGCATCAGGGACTGTCGAAATAAAATTGAATTCAAACGCAAACTTACTAGGCACTTGGTCAGTAATTGATTTCTTGTAAATAGTTTCCTTAATCTATCACAAAATATTTCAATATCCAGTAATTTCATCACTATACAATTTTGTTATTCTACGATTAATTTGTAATTCAGTAAATATAAAATATTCTTTGTTTTTCTACGATAAATTATCTAGCTTTAATTAGTCAGGTAATCTTTTCGTACTTTGATTTTCATTGTAATTATAATTGTAAATGTAATACTAATTGTAATTTTATTCTTCATATTATAGTTGGAATCTCCTGGTAGAGGGGCAGAGAAGGCCTGACGGCCTTATCTCTACCAGGTTAAATAAATAAATAAATACTACTACTACTAAATTTCCCTCTTTCATTTCAGCGACACTGTCTACCTTCCATTAATCTCATTTATAATCTGCAACAATTAGAAATAGGCTGGGATAAGTTCTGGAAATAGTACAGGTTTTCTCAATTGACATAGGAAGGGCTTGAAGCTCAGGGCCCTGGGGTTTCTCAGCTATTCGTCTGAGGATGGGATCTGACTGCTACAACTTGGGCAGGATAACCCAGGTCATCTGCTGGACTTGGCGTTCCTGACCTGTCTTCTTCCCCCCCCCCTTATGTTTTAGATATTAGGTTACGTCCATTTTCGGCTTTCCCCTTCAAAATTCTCTTAAGTTCCTTCAGTAGAAAGGCGAAAGTCAGACCAAGACAAATGGCCAACAGGCTTGGAGTTCACATTTTTAGTTTTTCTCAGCCCAAAATTTCCTTGCAAAGAAGCGTTTTCGCGTACTTTTAAAAGTTTCACCTCCCATTTTCCCCATTGACAATGACACTGACTCTGACACTAACAAGCAAACATTTTTTTTTCTTCCGCCATGTTAATAATGTCAAAAGAAGTGCTTAAAGAAATTTTGGCTACTCGACCGCAATTACGAGGGCCGTAAAAAATAACAGAAAACCACAATGATTTTGATTATATGTAATTTACCACTTTATTTTTTATTCTCCTTATAATATGTATCTGATCATGATTATTTGTAATTTTCCAATACATTTTATGTAATTTCTAAGATATTTTCTTTTGTGTTGTTTTGTAATCTATCATATAATTTTGTATTTCATGTAATATTATTGAAACCTGGTTGAGTGGAAGAGAGGGTCTTATGGCCTTAACTCTGCCAGGCAAACTACTACTACCACTACTACCACTACTACAACCACCACCACCACCACCACCACTACTACTACACCACCACCACCACCACCATCACCACCACTACTACTACAATTTAAGTCACACAGAATTAGTGTGCACTCAATGTTGGTTGCTTGACGGTTGTCAGCCCACTTTGAGGTCTTTAGATTTAAAGGGAAAAATTGGATCGGTGTCTGGTAGAGTTCCCGGGTAGCTCAGTTGGTAGAGCGTTGGTACGTTTTAACCAAAAGGTTCCGGGTTCGATGCCGCCCCGGAACAATTTTTTCCTCGAAATTATTGAAATCAACTTTACAAGGTGTTATACCTGAAAGCTTGATTAGCATAATACACGTCACTGTTCGTTAACAGAAAACCACAATTTAAGTCACACAGAGTTAGTGTGCACTCAATGTTGGTTGCTTGACGGTTGTCAGCCCACTTTGAGGTCTGTGGATTTAAAGGGAAAAATTGGATCGGTGTCTGGTAAAGTTCCCGGGTAGCTCAGTTGGTAGAGCGTTGGAACGTTTAACGAAAAGGTTCCGGGTTCGATGTCCGGCCCCGGAACAATTTTTCCCTCAAAATTATTGGTAAAAAATAAGTTCACCAGGGGCCGTTAACAGAAAGAAAACACAATTTCATTGGAAAAATTTATGGAAAAGACACAGCAATTGTTGAGCTATTTTTCAACTTATTCTCCATAATCGACCTAGGTGGCAGAGTTGCTATCGACCTGGGCCGGGATCGAACCCGCAACCTCGGGCACAGAGGCAAACAAAACAGTGTAAGCAAAAAGTTTCCAAAAATGTTTAATTCAGACACGAGTATCATCAAAAGTGCAAAAGCGCTTATTGAGAAGTCAAAGCTCTTCAGCTCTAGCCAATGTTCCCTTTACTTGACACAGCAGTGGGAAAGAGGTGTGAGAAAGCAAGGAGAACAAAACTTTCTGCTTCAGTGGCGATGGGAAGTTGTTAGATACGTTGTGAACTTAAAAGATTGTTAATAAATAATAACTTGCGAATTTGCGAGCACAAAAGAATGTTGAATGATACTGTCACGAACTACTCAAACGATAAAAATGTACATAGGCTAACACAGCATAAACTGACACTGCGCAAAATAGGTCGTCTTTTTCACGTGGCGCCAGTTATTTCTGCATTCCTCGTGGAACTTTCCAATGAGACAGAAATTTTCACTATCAGTTTCTGCACTTTTCTGAAAAACAAGGATATTTGTGGTTGCTCTTCTACCTTTGGAGTTGTCGTTCGGACACGAGTGTTTACATATATGCAGACAAAAGTTCTTTATACGACGGAAATTAATTTGAACGGAATTTTAATTACTCTCTGATTTTTTTTTTTGTCTTTACGCGACGATCTGTAAACACAATCAAATTTCCTTCATAAGCGTACCATCTGTGCAAGACAAATTGCAAAAGTATAAACCATGAACGGAAATTAATTTTTGTTAACGGATACAATTCTCTTTTTACAAAAGTGTTCACAAAATTAGCTGAAAAAATTCGTATGTTACAGCTGGATTATTTTGTGAACGTAATGCACACACTTCCATTTACGTACGCGCCTTGCCATTATAATAATTACAACCTTATATTAAAGTCAATCGTGCAAAGATCTTATCTTTTCGTAACCTCGTATCAACAAGAAACGAGTTAATGGCAACTCTGGATCAGTATATAATTTCGCATAATATCTTCCTATTTTGTTTTCTAGCAATATTAACCGAAGCGGCGAAAGCATGAGATATCAGTAGACTTTCAACAAGATAATACGCACGTGGTAAAGAAAGAAAATGTATTGTTTTCAGTAGCTGTAAGTTCCTCTTCGATATTTTACGCGGTTCTGAATCCAAATGTACCCCATTCACCTAACGGTTTCCCATTAAGGGGATCGGATTTCGATCCTCGAAAGATCGTGTAAGGCTATTAGTCAAGGCGCAGAGCAGTTTCCATATTTTTTTTTTAATTTTTTTAGTTAGTTATTTAACGTTAACGACGCTGTATCAACTACTAGGTTATTTAGCGTCGATGAGATTGGTGATATTTGGCGAGACGAGGCCGAGGATTCGCCATAGATTACCTTGCATTCACATTACGGTTGGGAAAAACCTCGGAAAAAACCCAACCAGGTAATCACCCCAAGCGGGAATCGAACCCGCGCCCGAACGCAACTTCAGAGCGGCAGGCAAGCGCCTTAACCGACTGAGCCACGCCGGTGGCTGTTTCCATCATAAGTCTATCATATATAGAGGGCGGAATCAAATGCAATAAGAAGTGGCAAAATATGCATGCATTATATTCTTAAAATCTGTGACATATGCACTTAAAATAAGCAGTATTAAAAACGAAAAGCTTGTTTTATTTAAGTATTTTATTTCCATCTGTTCATATTTCATTAATACGAGTATCTACATTTTAAACCTCTTATACACTTTTTTAATTTACAGTGAAATTCGAGTAAATAACTATGTACATTATAGGATATATTCCATAAATATTATTTATTAAAAAAATGTGTATTTACAAATACGGCAAACAATAAAATTATTATATTGTACTTCTACACAAGAAACATCAAGATCTGTTTCTTCATTTTTTTATGTGATTGGAGTTGCAAAAAGCTACTGCACATTTTTCCAAATTTTCAGACAACAAAGATTTCGTGTTGTTCACAAGAATGTTTTTATAAAAGCCATTAAGTAGAAAGCCGAAACGTGTATTCTTATTCTACGAAACAGTGAGTAATAACGAATGCTTTGTTGACTGTTGTGGTGCAGACGTGTGTCGTCAGTTTGAAATAAGAAAAATACAATTTATGTCGTCGATTTGCAAAAGGGGACATGTCCAAAATAACAAAGTATTAGAAAATCGCAAAAACTATAACTAAGTTAACAAATTAAAATGTTTCATATATACTTTTTATAATTAGATCACCACGGATACATACATTCAGGATAGATGAACATTTTAATTTTTTTAGTCTGCTATGGTTTTTTTTTTACTATTTCCCAACACTTTCTCATTTTGGGCGTGTCCTCTTTTGCAAATCGACGACAGAATTAAAAAGTGACTCAACTGTCTCCGTTTCTCGTAATTTTCATATTGTTTTCCATTTTCTAAATATTATGTCGAGGGTCGATTGATAAAAATGATTTTAAATTTTGAAATAATAATAATATAATAATAATAATAAGACTAATAATAATATTCTTAAAAATGCCAATATTGTATGTGTATTTCAAGGGAACGCAGAGGTATAGGATGACTTGGACGGATAAGGCTTGCTATTTGATATCGTAATTTACAACTACTGTAGGTCCATCTTTACTTTAACAAAGTGTGGATCGGCTTATAATTAATGGAAATAATTATCAAATGCGTTTATAGTGCTAATAAGGGAACGTCGCCAAGGGGAAACAGGATATTTTAACATATGACATATACCACACCGCAGGTTTTGAAGAGTATACCTAAACACATTTGAGTTATAGGCTTAAACTATCAGCCAAGTTCTTTCTAAAAACGGTGTTGTCAGATTTCTTGACTACATACCAGTTGTAGATTGTTTGCCAAGAATCAGAATAGACTAACGGATAACGATGTAGGCTAAGACTAGTATATCTATGAGGATTTCGGTTCAAATATCCGTACTTCCACTTTTATTTGTCTTTATTTTGATACATTCTATTGTTGAGTAGTTTTATACGTTACATAATATATAGGCCTATTCCCTTTTTATTGAGTTTCACGTATATTTAGAAGTATCTCGCCATTTTAAACCAAAGTATGAAATTCGTAAAAATGAGAAATCTGTTTGAACACTAAATAAAAGTACAGGGACATCATTTTATTTTTACTTCAATTTTTATTGTACCTGAGTTTTGGAATGTACTTCACTCCCACCCCTTCTACTAGTAAACTTCCAACCGTTCACGACACAGAGCCGAGGGCGCGTAAGCAGTACTGAGTTACTGAGTATAGTACGTTTCAGAAATATGTTCGCGTTTTCCAGTGACGAAAGAACTTTCAATATTGAATCATATTTTCGTACGGGTACTGTCGTCCGTTTCCCTATGTCGCATCCCGGTTTCCCCCACCTGCTTCTGTTCGCCCCTTTGTAAAATCTAGTAGCTGGGCTATCTTAGCTCTTTTCTGAAAACATTAATTTCTGTTAGGAATTGGACGTCTACGTAATATTATTCAAGTGTTTAAAATAACTTAAATAAAAGGGCCTCCTTAATTAATTGTCACGTGATTTTCCCCCCTCCTTTCTACAACCCTGCGACAAAACCACTTGAACGGACAGTAGATAGCATTTCTGAGTGATTTTATCTTTTCCGATCGGGCAGAAGTGAAGATTTAATTTACAGTACGTAAGGTACTCTTTTATAGAGTAGGTACAGAATTATTTCAACATGAGTTACTAGTACGAAGGACGAAACTGGTAATTGGAATTAGGTACAATAGCCTATAGTGCGATAATATGGACAAAAGAACTGAAGCCTGTATCGAAATGAACGGCCACCATTGTCTAAAATGTGTTTAAATATCCATATTATAATTATTTTTCAATTTAACTTCATTCTCTATATAGTACGCTAATGTGCTGTAACAGTACAATATACACTGCATAATTAATACTTCCGAATGGATAGCTCAATTCGTGTGTAAAACACTAAGTGTTAATACAGTACTGTATTTTGATTAAACAAAAACCTAATGAAAATTATCAAACTCAAAATTGCGATATTTCCTAGTTTACATAAATGGATGAACTACTTTTCTTCCCTCCTATACCTAGTGAAGTGATTTGTATTTTACGCCAGTATTATCGAACTCCGCCGTGGAAAGGGTAGCAAACGGTGTTTCCTGTTTCAATCGTTAATAGAAAGGTATAGCCAGGTTAATATTAAAAATGTTAGTAAAAATAAAATGATGTCCCTGTATATCAAAGTAATTATACTGCAAAACATTAAAGAAGCTAGGAAGACTCCAACCGATGCTTTCACACGTACTAGTCTACAACAACATCTATTCGGCTATCCCGACCTTTGGCAAACTATGGGTAGTCAAGAAATGCACTCTTGAAACCTATAATTGGTACGTATGTATTTCGTTAAAATATCATCTTCCCGTTGGCGACCCCAGCTTCATTATCATATAATTTTCTCGAACCTGAATAATCTCTGTTCCTGAGCTCTAAATATCACGCAAGCAAAGAGAACTTCAAATAATAGCATTATATATAATCTTATACCTATGATACAAGCTATTGAAACGCCATCCACGGAATGTTCAGTGCACAGCATTCAAATTATGTCCTAGCCCTGAAAGATACGACGTAGAACATTCCACAGCCATTCAAGACAAGTGATATACCAAAACTGTCAACGCTATCTTTACTACTTAGTAAATACGGTACGTCGGCGCGAGAGCTACAAAACTGGTGCAGCTTTCGTCAAATGTCTGCTTCTTGATCCAACCAAAAACCAGGAGCTAACGAGTGGAAGGATACGTCACCTACTACCAACTTGAGGATTGAACGCAAATCGATGTCCATTGAATGGAATGGAATGGAATTCAACTGAGTGGGGCACGGATGGCCCAGCACTGCGACCTATTGAGATCTATTGCGCTAACCCTCGATATGGAATGAGTTGCATGCCACAGATCCCCTACGCGCACCGCCTTAACCACATGACTCCCTTAACGACCGGTTCCTACAGCCGACAGAATCCATATGCCATTCCTGCTTCGGCACATTCTCCCAAGGCCCTCCTGTCGGTCCGAGGCGAAACTCCTTCCACGAGTAGGTCCATCTCGGGTGCCATTGCAGAACCATCCAACATCGCTGAACTACATTCCACGGAGGCCGGTCGAGAGAGTCAGCAGTTTCGGGAGGCCGCCGGTAGAGTGATCTGAAAAACCAGAAACGGGATGATAAGGAAAGGATGATGGGAGACAAGGAAGTGACGAAGATGAGTGGGGTTCTAATCGCCTAATAAAATTACCTGATATTCACGTTCAACTCATATCCATCCATAACTTAATTTGGTTAAATAGAATTTACTTCAGTGATTGAGATATTACAGCCAAACATTACATTAAGTATTATAACTTGTATTAATTTATTAATTTTAATTCTATAATTTGGAACTAGAAGGAGAAATGATTGAGCAGGTAAAGACGCTTAAGTATTTAGGTGTTGATATGACTAGTTTCGGATCACTGCAAAAAGGTTGTGTATCAGGCTAATAAATCAGCAAGAATACTGGCTATATGAATGTAATAGGCCTACTATAATATGGAAAAATAAGATTGTCAAAGAAGATAACAATCAGAGGTTCGTCAGATGGACTACTTAAGCCCACTATTGTTTAATTTGAAACAATTCATAAGCAGTGATACGCCCAATATTGACTTATGCTGTGAGACAAGAGTTGAGATACTGTGTGAACTAAACAGGCTTTAAAAATAAATTAAATGAATATCCAGAAATTTTTTTGCATAAATCTAAGAGAAGTATCATAAGAAATGAAGAAATAAGAAGGCAGCTGCATATCCAAGCCATGGGTCATTGGATTGTTATGGGAAGATTGGAATGGAATCAGCTTATATCCCGTATAACATCAGGCAGGATTGTACAAGTGGTAAGGGATAACGTCTCAGGGGGCGGAAAGAGATTACCTGGAAAACAGAAAAAAATACTGAAATACTCTTGATTTCTGGTTGGAACAGGCTTGGAGCCTATTGAGACGAGGAGAAGAAAAAGAAGAAAAATTATACTTTAATTTAAAGAATTCTTAATAATTCTTCCAGATATTACTGGACTTTAAGGACTACAAACATATAAGAACTGCACTGTACTTAAATCGAAATTGAAACGCAGCAATGATGTAGTATTATCACAGTCTAGTATATACAGTCACGAAGCTTGAGTTGATGAGGTTGCTAGGAACAATAGACTGTGTCGGTACTATTTCACATTGTCTGTAATGAGGCGATAGTAGCGATCCTAGTGGTTAGCAACTATCTATGGATGCATATTTATTACATATTGAGCTTCATGACTGTATATACTAGACTGTGGTATTATACACTACTGCTGCTGGTCATTCAGAGAATGTGTAGCTGTAGAGTGAGTCAAAACAAATTCCAGCCGGTGTAAAATAACTATACTTCATTCCATAATGTGTGACAGGAGATGTAAATATTGCCGGCACAGGAGGAGAACAGTACAATTATTGCTATTCAACCAATGCCAGAGGTCTCATTCCAGTTTGGCTTGAAGTTGGGCCGTCTTAAGCGTTCTACCTCCGCCCAACTTCAAGAAAAGTGTAGAATGAGGCCTCTGCCATTGGTTGAATAGCAATTATACTTCTCTCGTCTATGGGAAATGTTTACATCTCCTGTCAGACATTATGGAACGTAGTATAGTTATTTTCCTATTGGCAGAAAGACGTAGACCGCAATACACAAGATGCCATACATTACCTAGCACAACGTTTTCAACTGGACGTTTCGGATTTATAGTGCGGCAAAAGAGTCGAGAAGCAAAACACAAAATTATTACATCCAATCTGGCACATAATTTCTAAAATATCAGATAAATGTACAATTAAATGGCATTCGTACAAGTGCTCCGCCACAGCACCACCTGCTCTTACAGCATTATCACTCCACTCCAAAGATGTTGCCAGCGATTCCTAAGTAAACAAGCATTTAATACGTATATAATCTTTTGTTTTGTGTCTCTGATGACGTGGATATGTTCAGAGCCGTTGCACAACAAATAAGGTTATTGTGCAAGTCAGCTTTATTTATAATATTTCCATTCTTTCGCAAGTACAGTCCGTTCACAGCATTTCAGAGCGATTCTATATAAAAAAAAAAAAAAAACATTCAGCTGGTCGGATCTGCTGGACAGAAGAGTGTACAGACCGACATGATTCAGAGATGGCATTAGAAAAGTTGTTCTCGGAAATTATTTCTCCTCTTTCGGTCCAGTTTAAATACCAGGTTCAAAACAGCAGTTCTCAAATAATAGTTTGATCATCGAGCTGTGACAACTATCATACACTACTACAATTAATGACGTCATGTAACATGATCTTAGGTGTGAACGGAATGGTCTGCATGCACAAAGTATTTCTCAGTATTAAAAGTTAATGATTTAAATGGGATGTGGCGGTATAAATGATAACTTCTTAAAATAAGAAGTGACTGTATTGCATTTTATGCTAGCACAAAATGCTGATTTTAAATTTTTTGAAAATGTACGCGGATTTTGATAATTATGCTACGAAATAAATTGCTAATTGCTAATTACAAATGGTAGTAAGAGATTTTCTCACTTTTCTAGGGTTTATCCAACCAGAATTAAAGAGCAGTGTTCCCAAATCTCTGATAATCCACGAAATTTATTGAAATTTTAATAACTAGCGAAATTTACAAAGCTTATCTTTATTATAATTAAAATACATACATTCCTTGTAACTTACAAGTAACTACTATAGCAAACCGAACTGGGTGACGAATTCATGCCATTGCGATTCTACAGTGTGAACTGCGCCTGTGGCATACAGTTCCGCTGCATATACCGTCCACTCTAAAGTCGCTGTGATCGTAATAAGCTACATACATTCTGGTAATACTATTATAACTGAAGTGAGTGAGAAATCCGTACCACAGCGTGACTTGAGGTTGTAGCACAGTCTAGTATATACAGTCACGAAGCTTGAGTTGTTGAGGGTACTAGGAACAATAGACTGTGCCGATACTATTTCGCATAGTCTGTGATGAGGCGATAGTAGCGATCCTAATGGTTAGCAACTATCTATGGATGCATATTCCCTACGTATTGAGCTTCGTGACTGTATATACTAGACTGTACTCCATAGATGCTGTGAACGCATAAACTTATTGTCAAACAATCTACAATACAGTTTAGATGTTGCATGTAAACCTGGGGTCATGCCTAAGAAAAGTCCAATATAGTCAAACATAGAGTAATAGAAGACATTAAGATGTTGTAATAAATTACTGACATTGCATTATTTCTGGATATTACAGTAAATGATAGTAATCCTAAACCACGTATGAAAGACAATGACAAAGGGGAAAAAATGGAATTTTACAGAGAGCATAAGATAGGAATGGAATTCAAACAACGTGGTATGGCGAAATCTGGTAGCTGGTAAGAAAAGGCACTGTATAAAATGTGAAAAATGTGACGATTTTGTGAAGTGTAATTAGAAAGTTCAGTAGTTTTGACAATGAATCACATACTACTATAAACAAGTGTTAGGATCGGAGTTTCAGCAAAAATTTAGTCAAGGGGTGCATTACTCTTTTAATAACAGCACCTTAATAAAATATGATAGTAGGTACCGGTACGTACTGCAGAACTTATGCATCCTGTTCAAAACTAAACACTACAGGCAAATTCTACACACCTTTGTATACATCAGGAACGTTGCTGAATGAAACTAATGTTAAGATACCGTATCTGTATTTCAGCACGATGACTTAGGTTCCAACTGTAGCAACTCCAGCCCTAAGAAATTGATGATTATGATGATGACAATGAAAATGGAGAATTATTGGAATCATTGCAAGGAATACTGGAGTTCGCCCCAAAGATAATTATTCTCTAAAGGCGACACTGAGGAGTTACTGGCCCTGAAAAGAACCGATTTCATGATAGGGCACATGTAGATAATGAAAACCCCAACTGTAGGCTCTTTGTGGCTAGAAGACGTAATCTTCTATCATTTACTACGTCATAGAAGACATCAATGTCCGGTATAATAAATTTGGGACAGAGGATAGACCTACTCATAATTTTTTTCATCGTCTTAGTAAACTCTTGAAACTGATTAAAGTTTCAGGAAAGTTTAATTAACTCGACGTTAAAGAAGCAGACACAACACGTCCATTGTGGCCAACATGATTTGGACTAAAATAATCTACCTTTTATTACATTCTATTGTCTATTCCAATACAATTTAGCAAGTCTATCTCTCTACTTCTCCGCATATTCATCTATCCATCTACCCGAATTTGTATATCTATCCGTCTCTGCCTCTTTTGACTGACTCTGTCTACTACCTACCTCACTGCATATTTATTTAAAAATCTATACATAAATCCATCAAACAACCAATTTCTATGTATCTACGTACAAATCAATCTATCTACAAAACATGTATATACTCAAAATAAATTCATCTATAAGCAACCTTAGGATCCGACACAACTTAAGAATGAAGTGAAGGCACAGTGAAATTGAGTACAGATGGAGTGAGGTGGTGCGTTGAGTTTTGTGCGTTAGTGTACAATCCGGTTCGTGATCAGAGGTACAGTATTCTTCCGTCTCTCCCTACGAAACGAACTCAGGCCATCACAGTGCAATTTCAATTCATAGTGAACAGTTTTTTTCGAACTCAGTTGCAAGTATGTACATGGTTATTAATTGTAACGCTAACGCCCTCAACGTCGCCGAGGGACTTGAAAACTTGTGAGGTATGCATCCTACTTCATTTTCCACCGTCACTAGATTATACTATTAACAGTAGAATATAAAGCAGCACATTGACGTCGCTGTTTACATTCACAGTATGTATGTCTGCTATGTTCAAGGAACTCTATAGTCAAGTTCTGCATACATTGATTGCTAAAGTGTCCCTGATCCTAAGTCTGTTTATAAGTCACTCCACTTATCCAAATATCAATAAATACATTAAATCAACCAATATACGAGTATCTACAAATTAATTCATCAATATATGAATGTATAAAGAATACAAGGAATCAATACACCCATATGGCCCCAAAAAACATTGGAATCCATAAAATATATGTCAGCTGTAAGTTTTTACAAGAGTTTTGTACGTGGATATGTGAAGTGAAAAATCAAGGCACCGTGCGTCCAATAATGGACATGTCATAACAGCAAAAATATACTTTTCAGAAATGTTTAAACAATCCTTCAAAATTACAAATGGTATCATACCTTTAGAAAATAGAGACCATGGAAAAAATCAATACTTTAGACAGACAAATAAAACATATAATAAACAAAATGAGCTAAAAATGGTTCTACATTCAAGTATATTTTAATGCCAACAAACCAGAAATAACGATCGTACATTCTAAGTGACAACATTCCTACAACACTTGAAACATACATTCAAGACAGCCTCCTACTTGTGAATATTACTTCACATATGAATAGCACAAAAATAGCCACTAAGCATCAAGAAACAGGTCTTAAAATAATGCAGCTTCGTAACACACACGTCGCACCAATTCATCATCCAAAATGAGACTGGCACACAATGATTCATGCGAGCACACGATTTCTGCTGCTAATCTGCGGTATAACCTAAACTGGAGAAACAACCTTCGTCTGAGGAGATAAATAATGTAAAATATCTGCTAGCTGCCGTACTGCTTTCGACCATAATTCAGACAAAACAGAAATTACAGATGTTAATGTATGCATTACAGCAGCAACGTTACAATGGAAAATGCGAACTAAATTAATGTGCTAACGAATGCATATGATGTACATAATAAACAAGACACAAAAATGTGTAAATAAAATATCACACCCAACAGTAATTTAAATATTATGGTGTTATAAAAATGTCGTTTATGAAATTAAATGTTCAAAACAATCTCATAATATTATTATTTTCATGCAGGCTTTTTCCAGTGGCCTCATCAATCTAGATTGTGTACAAAAAAGAAAAAAACTACTGTTTACACATGCATTTCTGGTTTCATTAGTCGAATATATTTTAATTTAAATAAATTAACTTTTCCATCGTGAAATTAAACATACACGAAACACATCATATCCATAAATTAAAACCAAACTCTTAAACAATTTATTTTAAGAAATAAGCCTAAGATTAAAAAAATTTAAGTTCAAGATTAGTACCTATATCGCAAGAATTTTCTCCATTAGGCTAGTAAAATGAGCAAAAATAAAAGTATCCCATTCACACGCCATGAAGACACATGCGGAACATGGAGATAGAGCTCTATGATTTCATTACATCAGCACTGGAATATGTGGGATACAGCCCAAAAAAAAAAGTCCCTACAGGGCAAAAATCCCTACTGAAGGAAGGGAGTTCTATGCTTCTTACATGGTGAACCATGTCTGTGAGAGATCTAACACATTTTGTAGACAGTTTCAATAATCATTTTAGTGTTGACATGTTTCTCAAACTGTCACTTTATGTCTTTGATTCAGAAGTATAAACCAACCAATATTTAAATTAAGTATATTTTCTAAAAAAATATATAACAATAAAAATGCCTAGAATTAATACATAGTATTATCACAGTCTAGTATATAAAGTCACGAAACTTGAGCTGTGAGGGTGCTAGGAACAATAGACTGTGCCGGTACTATTTCGCATTGTCTGTAATGAGGCGATATTAGCGATCCTAGTGGTTAGCAACTATCTATGGACGCATATTTACTACGTATATACTAGACCAGACTTGCAGAACTGTAGCTCTTGAGAGCGACTTCTTACCTCCCCTTTCTTACCCCACCCACCTTTTCTACCTGTGCGGTCACGGCGTTCTAGTTACGCTCGGCTACATCAACATTCATTCTCGCGGCGGAAGTCGATCGCCCCCAATAGAAGTGGAGTGAGGCTGACGTCATAGTTCTCCTACTTGCGAGTTCTGCAGGCCTGTACTAGACTGTGGTGTCCACACCTGTGGAGTAACGGTCAGCGCGTCTGGCCGCGAAACCAGGTGGCCCGGGTTCGATTCCCGGTCGGGGCAAGTTACCTGGTTGAGGATTTTTCCGGGGTTTTCCCTCAACCCAATATGAGCAACTGCTGGGTAACTATCGGTGCTGGACCCCGGACTCATTTCACCGGCATTTTCACATTCATCTCATTCAGACGCTAAATAACCTAAGATGTTGATAAAGTGTCGTAAAATAACCTACTTAAATAAAAAATAGACTGTGGTATTATACACAATAATTATTTTTCTTCTCCAACACAGCAAAAGTAAATTTTTCTTATCAAAATTAATGTTTATAATTTCCTTAACAAAATCAGAATTTTGACATTATTTACGTTTCGAACACGACATTTTTTGCGGCCCGGGACAATCCCGAATATTGGACGTATGGAAACCCATATCCGCATTGTCTTAATCTTTGTCGTTCTATTTTGCAAGAAAACCACCATTATGTTTTAAAGTTGTATGCACGTCAAATTTACTGTTTTGTAACTAGAATACAAGCAGAACACAACGGAGACAAAGACATTAAAAAAAAAGAGTCAACTGTGCCTAGAACAGCTAAAATAAATTACAAGAAAGATCAACTTTAAAGGTTATATCTGGACGTATGTCGCATTGCTGTCAACAAAGAACGTTACAAAACACAGCGCAATACACAGACATTGCTCAAAACGGTTTATGATTACGGCGAAAATGGAAACATTCTTGTAACGCATAATGTTTATGGTAAAAAAAGGGCTCAAGTTTTTAAGAAATGAAATTACAAAATAAGGGATATATGACAAGCGGACCAGGTTTTGCGAAATGGTATTGCAAATTCGGTTGTGTGAGTTTCCTTTTCCTTAACCCTTCAGTACTCGCGTGGATTACAATAGTAATCCACTGATATTTAATCCTCTATTACGTCACTGCCTGCAGCACTGCGTAGTTGAGCGTCAATGCAATTTCTCGTCACAGTCTAAGTGAGGCATTACTGGTGTTTAGACGTATTTGTCGCAACCCTTTGGAAAGTTATACGAAGTTTTATAAAGTGATGCACAATTTTTCCGAGTGGATTACCATTGTAATCCACGCGAGTACTGACGTCAGTTTTTTGTTCAGGTAAGTGAAATAGTTTTTAATATGGTTATAAGTGATGCAATGCAGTAAGTTTATGAAAAAATGTGTGACATCGTTCCATCCTCTTCGCAGTTTGCTCCAATGGGTACGGAAACTACAAACAACATTTGCAAATGGCTGGATGAAGATATGGATGATGGCATTGAAAATGAAAGTGATGATGAAAGCAACAGGGGAGATCTTTAGAATGAAGTTCACGATTCTAATTCAGAAGAAGACGATGATGATGATGATGATGATGATGATGATGATGATGATGATGATGATGATGGTGGTGGTGGTGGTGATGATGAAAGACTAATGTCTATAAATGATGGAAACTGCTATACGGATAGAAAAAAAGACTACAATTTGGCAGGAAGAACCAGCAGCTCAACGAGGGAGAAGACGAGCACAAAATATAGTGATTCATTTATCGAGCCCTAAAAGGGCTGCAAGAATTGCGCGGACCCACACAGAGAGTTTTGACTGCTTTATTGATCAGACAATAATCAATGTAATTGTAAGGGTACTAATATTTGTATTGAAAAAGTGAAGCGTAATTACGGACGTGACAGAGATTGCAAATTAACAAATGACGTAGAAATTGAGGCACTCTTGGGTATTTTGTATTTTGCTGGCGCCTTGAAATCGGGAAGACTGAACGTAAGAGAACTATGGGATAAAAAATGGCACAGGAATAGAGTCAATTTACCTGACAATGACCTACAATAGATTCTAATTTTTGTTACGATGTCTACTCTTTGATAACATTTATGACAAAAGGAAAGGAAAGAAATTTATGAATTGGCTGCTATACGTGAAGTATTAGAGTTATTTGTTCAGAACTCACAAAAAGTGCTGTAGTCCAAGCGAATATGTAACTATAGACGAGCAGTTGGTTGCATTCAGAGGACGATGTCCCATGAAGAGTATATACCTACTAAACCAACAAAATGTTGGATCAAAATTTTTGCTAAGGTGGATGTGAAAACATATTACACTCATAACTTGGAAATTTATGCTGGTATTCAACCAGACTGTCCATTTCACCGAAGTAACAGTGCACATGCAGTGGTGAAGAGGCTGGTTCATCCCATCAAAGGAACAGGAAGAAATGTGACCACCGATAACTGTTTCATGAGCATACCTCTGTGTACTCACACATCTTCTAGAAAATGACAAAATTACACTTGTAGGAACATAGAAAGAAAACAAAAGAGAAATCCCTCCTCATTTCACAACTACTAAGACAGGCAAGTTAACAGTACATTGTTTGGATTCAATGAACGCTGCACAATTATTTCGTATGTACCAAAGAAAAAAAAACACTGTTAGCATTATCAACCATGCATTATGATAAGGCAATGGATGAGGAAACGGGAGACAGCTAGAAACATGAAATAATATCATTTTATAATAGAACTAAATGTGCTGTGAAAATCCTGGAACAGTTATGCTCAGCCTATGATGTAAGCAGAAATTCACGACGCTGGCCTCCATTTTCTTTGACTTACTAAACATGTAATTTGTTTGAACTGTATGGAAGAAATGCGTAGGCCTACTTAGATAATTGAATCAGATGTAGATTAGGCTATCATGTGCGTTAAATCTGAACTGCAAAAACATCTGTAAAATATTATATGTGAAGTGTGAATGATTGTTACATCCCTGAATTTTTTCATTGCTACACCCCTGAGTGAGGCATTTAGTTATCAAATATGACGTAACAAAGGTCAGCAGTAGTGAACTTGCGTTTCCTGTGGGAGAGTTTACATCAAGAGATCAGGTGACCTTCAAACAGCGAATGAGCAACAATTCTAGATAACCTACATAATTAAGATGATAGTGAACTAACTCATAACTATGGTGCAACAATAAATTATGACTCATAGACACGTCTAGTGTGGAAACATTATGTAAACATGTCACTTGAATGCAATTTGTGTACTATAATACGTTTCATTATTAATATTTATATTTAATACGTTCCGTTATGCGTAACATATCCATTCTCATTACTGTAATAACTGAACACAATATATTTCTTAACATTTAAATCTAATTGCAATGTTTAAACCATGTCTGCAAACAAAAACAAATGTGGATTACCATTGTAATCCAGGTGAGTACTGGCGTTACGAAATTTAACGCGAGTAACGAAGGGTTAATAACTGTTTAATAATGACCACAAGATAATAAGCCGGAGTGATCGTGTTCAGTAGACCTCGGGATGTTGCCACGCACAGGACAGTTACGCTTGAAATAAAAGACGTACGCGTGCCCGTAATGACCCGGCACGGATCTCTGTACAGTCCGGCCCAGAATGTGTGACCACGACGTACAGATGTATTGTAATGTAGACTGACCATCACCTTTTCAGTCTGCAACTATAATGTCGAATTCTTTTTTCTATAAAACGGGCAAGTGTGTACTGATTCGTGATACACAACACAGACGCCGTCGTGCCTTCGAATCCCGCCTAGGGTAGAGATGACTGTCCGTAAAAATTTGATATCCTATGTCAACCCCAAGATATAGGAGTTCTACTATTCGTCCGTTGGTGTAAGATTGAGGTCTGATACAGGTTTGTGAGTAAAGTAGTAGTAGTAGTTGTTGTTGTTGTTCTCTAATGGCCGCAATTTGGGACCATTTAACCCATTTTGCTTCTTGCTTCCCAATAAAGGTTTGTGAGTAAAGTTTCAGAAAAAAAAGACTAGTAGGAGAAGGGGAAGAAAAGGCTACTATGATGATGATAATGATTAGGGGGCAGATGTTGATGAAAAGTCATCTTATTTTTCACATTAGGATGATGCCTATTAATATAGAAATCCTTTCTATGTTAATATTAACGTAAAAAAGTAATTTCTTATATTGCATTCTTTTCCATTTGTTGATGCTTTTGAATTAATAGGTCATTTATATATTTTTTCGGCACTTTGGTCATTTTTAATACTTTGTGAAAACTTTTAGATCATTTGGAATGCATTTTACTTTCTTCTTTACGATAGGTCTGTAAAATCATTTTCTAACCAAATAGGTCAGTAGTAATTATCTACTGAATAAGTGAATAACAGTGAAGTTTGAGTTTTATAGTTTGGAACAGACTCTAAAGTCCATCCCTCATTCTACTGAAGGCTTAATTTCACACAACGGAAGTAATATAAAATGCTTGACAGCAGCTTAGTTTAAGTGAAGACTTTGACAGCTACTGTTCTTTTATCGGTACCAGGATGTCTTTAGAATTTATGTTTGGAAGGGGAGAAACTTTCACCATGTCCTGGACAGGATGTTGTGTCCTCAACATGGTTCGGAAGGTATGTCTACTGTAGAAGACAGTATTTTTAACACAAAGATTGCAACAATGCACGCTGCATCCACAATTTGTTTTGTCATTCACACTCCCTCATCTGAAAGATTTGGTAACAAAAATGAAGCGCGGAAGGAGACGGAGAATGAAGGCACTGACATGGACCACCCCTGATTGAAACACATTGTAAACCCTCATTAAAATCTATAGTTTTCTCTTAAAACCTTAATTTTTTTGCATGTTCTTTTCCTTTATCTTAGCCAAATTCCAGGAAGTTGCCTCACCTCTCCGAGATTTGCAGGGCAGTCATTGAAACAAGGTAATTAATTTTTAAGAAGTTGTGGTGCAAGTATGTTGAGTACTATTTAAATGTTATTTTATGTCATTTTTCCATTACTTTAAGGGCATTTTAATGATCATTTAAGTAGATTTTTAGGTCATCAACATCCGCCCCCTAATAATGATGATGTAGAAGGACAGTAAAGTTACATGCTGCACAGATTGCGAGGCATAGGAACAGTGTTCCCAATTCAGTAGATTTCCGACGATTCTTGCAGATTTGAATTCCTTAAAGCCGGAATATATCCTTGTCAGCAGACAGCAGAAAATCAGGAAGATTTTCACATTGCTTAAAAGTGATTCAATTACTTTAAGCAGTGAAAATTAACTGGCTGCGTTATTCATTAAGTAAAATTACACTCTCAAAGGAAATAAAATTTTAAATGTACAATGAATGCGAAATTATTCAATGCTGCAAAATCGAAGTTATATGAAACCGTGACACAACAATATTTTTTGTTGTTGTTGTTATGCTTCTAGAAATAATATCTAAGGAGGAATGTAATATGTGCTCTTCCACCCTATATATTCAAAATTTCAGAACGAAAAAATTTAATCTCTTCCGTGATGTATGAACAACATTACAACAACAACAACAACCTTTCTGCAAATCTCAGACTCTAATGAACATAATTTAACTTGTTTCCGGAGGGGAAAAGACCTTTGGGGAGACCGAGACGTAGATGGGAGAATAACATTAAAATGGATTTGAGGGAGGTGGGATATGATGATAGAGACTGGATTAATCTTGCACAGGATATGGAACGATGGCGGGCTTATGTGAGAGCGGCAATGAACCTGCGGGTTCCTTAAAAACCATTTGTAAGTATTAAAAAATTGTTATGCTTTGAGAATGATTATGAATGATATTATAATCCTCGATACACATTATTCGATATGGAAGTTGTTAAAACATTCCACATGCCTTCAAAGTCCACAATAACAACGCGTAATTAAAGCACCAGTAGTTCTGTGCATACTATACTATATAATGCGAGGAAGTACAAGATTCTCTAGCGAATTCTCCGCAAATTAAGGGACACTTTATAGTTGAGAGAAGGAAGCATTTTGCATCAAGCAGCTACTTCGAAGTAAATGGCGAGTGTAGAAATTGCATCCTCCATCATAAACTATTCACAAACTAACTTTCTGCCAGTTTATATCTGCAATATGGGACAACATCCCGGGCGGAACTCTTTATGATGTTCCAAGCTTTACACTCACGTTTACTTTCTTACGTACCGTAGTTTGCACTCAAATATAACGAGACATTAAACGAAACGTCGAGTTAACTGCTGGTGCTAAAAGATACAAAATAAATAAAAAGTGAGCTAACAAAAGGCAAATTACTCCAAAGAACCAAATCAAAAGATAACACTAATAATTATACATAATTGAGAATACTTACTCTTTAATAAAAATGCTTGAATGCAAAAAGTTTTGAATCCATTACATTTTGAGGATTGTGTAATAGAAATTTTGTTATGATGTTCAACAGAGCTACTAAGAACTATTTATAATGTTACTTATTTGCCCCTGAGAACGAGTTCTACTCTTTCAGGAGTGAGCTAAGTTTTATCTTTTTACATTATATTTTATGTTACAATTACTAGCAAAAAAATATATAAGAAGCGTTGTAGGCTACACTAGATTTTGTCTACGTATCATCGGCAAAAACAGTATTTGTTATCATTGTACGTTTTATCCAGCAGTATTCATTAATAAATCCAATGAAGTTATGATATAGGCCTAATAATAGCAGTGAAAATCTATTTGCTAAGACAAGACCTACCCGAACACAATCTTTGATAATTATTATAATTATATATTATATAATATATATTTATACTCATACATTTTGGTAAGAAATGAGTCTATAGCTTCGTCCGGATTCGATACCCGGCTAGATCTGGATGGAATTTATGGTAGACAAAGAAGAGGTAGCACAGGGTGGATCTCTCATGCTGCCAACACTAGCCACCTCCCCCACATTTCACCTATCATCTGCAATATCTAAAACTGGGAGGGAGTTGAAGTCTTAGTCCTAGTATGGGTTTCCGAGCTTGAGGCTTCGAGTCTTGGACGTCATCAGGTACTCGTCTGGGGATGGGAACCTGGCTCTGTCAGGGCTGAGGCAGGATGACCCATCTGTCAACTTCGAATTCACGAATGCCAGCCGGGCCACTGGAATAATAATCATTGCATATAAGGCGCACAATGGCCCAATGTAAGCCTACGTGCATTGCTATAATCCTGGTTCAGCCCTAGGATGGATGGATGGATGGATGGATGGATGGATGGATGGACAGACGGACGGACAGATATGCCGGCAGATGAGCAATAGGTAAATGATACGGACCAATTTAAAATATTATGTTACTGGATTAATCTTGCTCAGGATAGGGACCGATGGCGGGCTTATGTGAGGCTGGAAATGAACCTCCGGGTTCCTTAAAAGCCATTTGTAAATAAGTAAGTAATGTTACTGCTATAAGCGCTTTCAGAATAGGAAGGCATATAAGGCGGAGCTAGTTCAGGCCGGTCTATGTCGACTAGCCAATGCTAGTCAGGCGGTGTTGCCCAGTTAAATCGTCGCGAAGTCTCACCGAAGCGTCGCGTATTTTTTTTCTTTCTTGTGCGCACAACATTTATACCCAGGATTATATTTTAAGATGTGTCATTCGATAGAGCTTCGAAATCTGAATCTGACGGTACAAGAACGGAATTCGTACGTCACCTGGTTCGCATGCTATCGCTTAATCTGGTTCACATGTTATCGCTTAAATTGAATCGCATGTTATCGCTTTAAGATTAGGCATTTTGCATTTTACAGAACGTCTCACCACGCACTCTGAGAAGTCGAGAACGCAGAATGAAATTCCCGTATAAAGTCCCGCAAATCTTTTTGGCACTTGTGAGGAAAGAGAAAGTTAGCAAGCGAGCCTTTATGTCCTGTCCTGTTCTGTGCAGGGGTGGATCAAACAAAGCGACTGGGGTAGAAAAGTGAGGAGCAATGACACTAAAGTAAAGTATGCTCAGTTGCTTAGTAGAAGTCGACCTGTAGGAGAGATGCCGCCGATACTTTTAAAACTAAAAGGGGATGAACAAGAGAGATCGTGCTCAAATGTATACAGTACAATGTTATGAAGAAATAAGGAGAGTAGTCAAAAATAAGATACAGAGAGTAGCAGAGGCAAACAAGGTGTCTCTAACAAAAGTGAAGAGGATTTCTCCTGAACAAAAATAACACAAAACTGAAGGAACATCAATGCACCAGGGAAGAAACGTCGATGGCAAAAGACCTATTCTACGCGAAATCGCCCATAATTCAGTGTGGAGCACTAGCTTATGGAGTATTTTAAGAGAGTTAGGGTACAAGTTTAAGAAGACGAGGAAAAATAAGTGCCCTGATCGAGAGGGAAAGAATATCATTTCTATCAGCCATACAGTTCAGAGAGGAAGGCCGACCCATCATCGTCTAGTGAAAAGATAACTACACAATTATAGAGGATAGAATGATGATCATAATAATAACAAATTACAATGAAAGCAGTAGTGATAGTGTAGTGGCAAAAATTTCTAACAATAACAACAAACGCACAGTCTGTAACGTTTTATTAGCTTTGGTGTTCGTGACTTAGGAATACAGCACACTACAGCGAGAGCTATGAACTATGTAATGTGTGGACACAGCTTAGCTTAGCCTAACGTTTTCACACTACAGCGGGAAATACGTTGCTACACAGTGGAGCCATCTCTGTATAGATAATTAAAACATGAATTTTATTACGCCATACGGAAGGCAGTTTGGTCAAAGACCTTGTATATAATAAATAATATACAAGGTCTTTAGGTTTGATATACTGATAGAAATAAAGTTACATAAATCTGGACATCTGACTTTTTATTAATTGTTCAATTTCATTCACGTAATATAAATTTTATGTTCCGCGCCGTGGCGTCGCGGTCTAAGGCATCCTGCCTAGGACTCGCGTTACGGAATGCGCGCTGGTTCGAGTCCTCACGGGGGAAGACATTTTCTCATGAAATTTCGGCCAGTGTATGGGACCGGTGCCCACCCAGCATCGTGATGCACTTGGGAAGCTACAATAGGTAGCGAAAATCCGGTTCAGCAAACCAGCTACAACGGCTGGGGGGGGGGGATCATCGTGCTAACCACACGATACCTCCATTCTGGTTGGATGATCGTCCACCTCTGCTTCGGCATGTGAACGTGAGGCCAGCAGCCGGCTGGTCGGACTTGGCCCTTCAGGCCTGTAGCGCCATGGATTTACTTTAATATAAATTTTATAGGCTACAATTAGGTTAGGTTACCTGTGGGAGCGGGAAATACTTAGCAATGTTTTCAAAAAATCGCTAGCTATCAATGTCAGCTATGCCTTATTTCGAGCGTTACTCCGTGCTAAAGGGAAGCATTTTCCATAGCTCGACAAACATATTAGTTGTGTAGTGTGTTACGGGCCTTATTGGCATTATAGGTCTATTTACACGAGCTCTGAGTGTACTTTTCGTGTCACGGCGATTGGCGGGGACTAGCGGTTGCGGGCTGCAGCTGGTTCGGAGACAACATACAAGTTAGTGACTCGTTTCTTTGCTTTAAAATTTAAAATTGAGACAGGGAGATCAAAAACCCACTAACTCCAATTTTTGACAAAATTGAGTTATGGACTGGATAATGCTTTTTAGTTTGTCCCGCATGCGTGAAAGGCAAGAATACACTAATATCGACATTCATCTGCATTCTGGGGGCTGTTTTAAAACTCGTGGAAGTCAGAACTCCACTTACTCCATGGAATAAGAGAGTTTTTGCATTCCAAGCTTAATATCACGGTAGGTGGCAACACTATCGCTCAACCATCTGAATAAAGTGATACGATACGCCGATACGGTATTCAGACTGTCACAAAAATCTATGAAATCCATGTAAGTAAGACTATTAAAGACAAAATATCGAGTCGATTAACTTCCAGAAACCCAATACAGATGCATAATTCCCCAGTCAACTAAAGTACAAATTCAGCATTGCCATTGAAAGAACAAAGCAAAAGGACTTGCAAAATTTAATGCAGTTTTTTATGAGGAAAGTAGGATGAATTACTAAACTCTGTTTGCGGACAGTAATAATCTAAATACACAGGAAGAACATGAGAGTGAGAGAAAAAAACAGAATCTGTAACATGAATGAGACTGTGTTAACATTTTAATATTGTTTGTGGTTTTATTTGTGTATTTTGATGTGCTTTATGGTAATTTGTGATTTTCTGTCTCATATATTTGAAATTAAAAAAAAAAAATGTAGCAATGTTAATCTTAATAAATTTCTATTTTCTCGTATATTCCAATGTTTCATAAAGGAATTATGATATACTTATATTTTTTTCTTCACACGGCTCATATTTATTCACTTTTCTTAATTCATACACTGTGGAAGTCAGAAAACCACTAACTCCAGCAGTGTTTATTTCAAATTGTAGCGTAAGATAATGTAAAAATTTAGGTTTTGAAGTATTTAATTGACAAAGAATGTATTTTTACACAATATTAATAGATAAATGTATAATATTTAAAGTTAGTAAGAGAAATAAATAAGATTTTTCTCTCTCCTGTAAAATTTGGTTTATTGGAGTTAGGGAGATTTTTTATTTCTCTGTCGCAATTTCAGGGACCAAAAAGATCTGCGATACTTATACGAGTGGGCCAAAGGTGTGTGGAATATACTGTGGTAGCAGGAAGTCGTCATCACTCGCCATACATAATTACAGGAGGGCTGCCTTCAGTGCAGTCTACCCTCATTCCCCATACAATCCCCCTCATTTGATAAAGGAACGAAGCGGCAACGGAAATCAGAGTCTCGTATCTCCGGCAATGTCGTTAATAGTTCCTGCACGCTGCTCATTTCTCTAATTAGCTCTTAGAAATAGGGACGGGTTCTGTGTATCTGCCCATTATAATCACCATCTCACTCGAATACACAGACAGACGCAAATTTAAAACACCCTATTACAACGTGTTAAGTGCCGCTTCCCGGAAGTTCTGGTCCAGGGGTCGAGGGTGGTATGTCGCGATACTCAGTACTTCCGGAGTGCTGGCGAGAAGGAGGGAGTGAGGAACGTGCCCCTTGCCAAACGTCAGAATGATAACGCCGATATGTGCGGCTATCAAAAACGTAATACCCCAATCATGACACACGTCACATTGTACGTGTGTGCATGGTCCGTCCTGGTTCAAGAACCTTTGCTCACTGCGCAATTTAAGAGTAGTCGTCATTCATATCAGGCAGGTAGGCCTATACTTAAGTGTTTCGCCATATTGCACCACATTCTTTGGAAGTTATTTTAATATTCAATAATACAGAAACGCAACAACTAAACCACACTTCTGGCGTTATAAGTTCAAAGTTATGATCTCAAATTTCGTCTAAGGCATGGAGGATATCTGTTAAAAGTTATTTCCCCATTGAAAGTTTTAGTTTTAACATTCCAAGCCTGAAAAAATGACTAATTTGTACCTATGTAAAATGAACTAAGAAAAAGTGGCAACATTGCTGCAGTACCGAACGCCGATAGATTGTGTTTTAAGTTTTAGCATGTTAACAAGCAGTATTGCCACCCTTAGCGATTTATCCCTAGTTCTAAGGAATTTAAGTGCCATCTGGAAATACAGGAAAATTTAGCCTAATTATTGTTTCTAGAGATTTCTTGATTCCCTTCTAAACCAATTGTTTTCTTTAATTTTATTTTCTATTTTAATATTTATATATTTAAAATTGAAATTAATTTTTTCTTAGAATTATGTATTTCCTAAAAAGAATAAAACTGAGACTTTTCATTTTTATCTATTCCTCATTGCTAATAGAAAAGAAAAAGTGTCACCAGAGATTATGTATCGATTTCTTTACTCACACGCTTTTTCTCGCAGAAAGGTGATTGGATAAGGCAGTTAGTTGTATGAATGTGTTAGTGGATACTTTCCCTTTTCTCTACTGAACTTCCTTACGGGGAAATTCTATTGATTGAGTTCATTACTACTCATTCAGGTGAAGCGGATTGAAATTTATAACGGTGAAGTGATTTTCATATATGATATGATATGATATGATATGATATGATATGATATGATATGATATGATATGATATGATATGATATGATATGATATGATATGATATGATATGATATGATATGATATGATATGATATGATATGATACGATACATGACATGACACTCCTGGTTATTGTATTGTCTCTCTGTTCTGTGAAGGATTTAAGATAAGGGTGCAAATTGCCATAGTAGCTGACGCCGCCCTTTTTAAACCCCACTAACATGATATGATATGATATGATATGATATGATATATGATATGATATGATATGATATGATATGATATGATATGATATGATATGATATGATATGATATGATATGATTGATATGATATGATATGATATGATATGATATGATATGATATGATATGATATATGATTTATTCTCACACTAATCTCTCTGGTCCTGCTGGCCCTTCACATTTCTGTATTCCGGTCAGCAGTCCCGTTCTTACTCTATTTACAACTTTTAAATTACCAGACGTTTAAGGCCGACGCATATTCATCATTTCATTGTTCATCCACTAAGTCTTTCATGTTCATGGTGAAGTGATTTTGCGATTTGTTACTTATTCAAATAATATATATTTAAGGTTAAGTTAGAAAAGGTGGATCTCTGTGTATGAGTAGGCCTATTGGCAATCTGCTGGCAAATTAATATTCCCTTTAAAACTAAAGCAAAAATAATGTCATAAAAAGTTTTCTTTGTATAAAAAGATTAGACTAGGTACACGTTTCGTAATCTCAGAGATTTATAGCGATATTCATGAAACAACTCACAAGTTCCCTTTTATTGATAGTACTTTATGAGGACTAATGAGTGCACAAATAGTCTATTAAATGCTTATATTGACCGTTTAATTATATTCTATTTGTTATTATAAGTTCTGTTAATAAAGATTACTATTCAGTCTTAAGCTGAGACTATATTTTGAAAATAGGGATTTTTTATTGGCATCTAGGGAAAAATTGGAAGTATTTAGGGACTTTTAGCCTAAACTGGTTGGCAACATTGACAATAAGCTATTTTATCATGCACCATAAAGTAACTGTAAAAATGCGTTATCAATTCCATGAAAGACCTACTAAAAATTGCAACAAATCACCTGAAATTTCTCAAAGCCTTCACAAGGAATAAAATGATATTGACCTCCACAGGAGCCAACTGCAGGGGGTCATGGCTCATTGGGTACTGGGGCGAACAAGTCCTTTTGCCCCGGCACATTTTTTGTAACATCAATTTCGTTGAGATTCTGTTGTATCGTTCCTTCGGAATTAAACTGTGACAATCAGCTGAATCATAATCAATTAATCATACTATCGCGATAACTTTCATTTCCTTTGTACCTGAGTTTCGTCTAGTTCTAAACGTTTAAATTCATTTCATTCTCAATACTGTGTTTACTGTGACTGAAAAAGAAGACCTCTTTGTGTCAAAAGTATACGGTGACGACAATGGATTGAATTTAATAATAATTATGGTGTTGTGTGAGAGAGCGATAACATTAACATGAGCGTAAAAAAAATAAAAATCAATAAAATCATAAAGCTATGTGTAGTAGCTTGGTATCACATGAATAAAAATACCTAAGCCACCTGATAACTCATGCGTCCCTTACTGCCCCCGTGCATAAAATCAAAAGTCGGCGCCCATGTTGACCTCTTCTGTCATCACATAGACTCACTTCTTAAAAGAAAAAATCACAGGCCACCTTGTATCACGTATAATTTTCGATAGTAAAGCGAATCTTAAGGTATTTCATAGTTTCAAAATTAGTCTGGGACGGTCTACAATCACTGACTAATCTTAAGACGTTGCTAATGAAACTGTCAATAGTTCCGAAACGTCGAGGTTATTAAATCGCAAGACAGGTTAATAATAATAATAATAATAATAATAATAATAATAATAATAATAATAAAGTGTTGTTGTTTAGTCAACTGCCCGAAGACAGTTCTGAACCTTACAAGTGACTCCAAGAAGGCACCACTAATTAGACAACTAGGCCAGGAGATAATGGGATAGGGTGGCCAGTTTCTTTCCCCCTCCATTGCATACATTGCCTACTAGCTACTATTACACTAGTCAGACTTGATGTATACAAACAATTGTTCTTCCTCCGAAACATATCGTCAAGCGAGATGTACTGCCTGATAATAAAATGATATACATATCAGCCAGAACCTCAATCAGAGAGATAATAATAATTATAACTATAATAATCCTGTACGTCACAATCCCTAGACAGACAAGGTCTTATCAGCCGACGCCCACACACCTCAGCGGAGGTGAGCGATCATCCAACCAGTACGAGGGTAACGTGTGGTTAGCACGATGATCCCTTCAGTCATTATAGCTAGTTAGCGGAACCAGGAGACCCAAATATTTTATTTCCTCGCACTATTTTATATATCTTCGTTGTTCCTGCAATAACTCCTATGTGCAAAATATGAAATTTTTCAGTAGGAAGAAAAAACACATTTAGTCTTCTATGGAAGCAGTGCATAGGAGGTCGTGAATTCTTACATTTTCGAAAGAAAGAAATAAAATTACATATAGCAGGATTTATTATTTGCTGTTCACTATTTAAGTTATTTAATAGAGCAAAAATCTGAAAATCGATAAATGTCACATAGGAGTTATTGCAGGAATAACGACGATATTTCAATTCATGTTATCATCTGTGTAATGAATGTGTAATTTGTTATATTTGCAACAATTGAAGCTTAAATCCTTTAGACATGGCTTTTATAATTGTATATAATTAATTCTTGTTGATCTTACAAATAATATTTATTACTGTTAATGATGATGGCACTCATATAAAGACATCTGCAATCCTTAAATAAACTTATTTCACTCCTTTAAATATTGCATGAACTGTAAGACTAATGAACACGACTCGTAATCAATTTCACATCATCATAAAACACTTACTGCTAGCAGGATTTCTGCGTAACTTCATACAAATGTTTTGAAACTTCAAACTTGCATGTGCACCAGATGTGTTTTGCTCATAGTTGCGGCATTTTATTAACACTGCGTTGTGCAAGTGAATGCACACACGCTAAAACCTACAATATTTTATGAGAAATGCATCACATGGCGAAAACAATACTGAACATACATATAGTTTTATAAATCGACGCGTAATATTTACTGTTACAGAATAATAGGATCACAGAACGATGCGTTCCCTGCGGCATTAGTCCAGAATTGATACTGACAACATACAGTTGCAACACTTGAAAAAGAATTGATAAAAGTGATCAGTTGGAAAGTACAAAAACAACGCCGTATTTATTTAATCCACATTCTATGTTGTGCAGTTTCCAACTGCAGTCATAATTCTGCGTCAGTACGATAAGAATAATTAATTAAATTCTATTTTAAGAATCTGCACCATCATCACTGCCGTCTTGTCATCATAATCACTATCAGACGTACCAGGTGACCGAGTAGTTACCATGCCTTTCAATGAATCTTAAATTTGCGATCTTAAACAGAAGAAAGAGTGAGAACTTTTTGAGGATGATACATATGTTTAGAACGGTTTCAATGAGAAAGAAATTTAAGTCAAAAGACTCGTGTCATAAATTTAAATCAAAATAAAAGAACTCTTCCGAGAATGAAAGGAATATTGTCGAATTTACCGGACTTATTTCCTCTGTCAGATTTCGCATATTACGAATACTGTAGCCTACAGTAGTGACAAAAAACCCGGACCGACCCTTGTAGCGGATTTCAGAGCCTTGTTCATTGTTCACTCCAGAGCACGATAGACTGGTAACTAAGACTTTCGTGGTTCGAATCCTGCCTGGGAAGGAAATTTTTTTTGTTCCTTATTCAAATTTATTCCCAATAATTTTCGATTGCAGCGATATTTTACTACTTAATTAACTTATTATTCCCAGAACATGAATTTTACCAGCAATCGAAAAGTATTGGGAATAAATTTGAATAAGGAACAAAAAAAAGTTTCCTTCCCAGGCAGGAT